>NC_068456.1:7894662-7947162 GCF_023373465.1 Oncorhynchus keta
CTCAAACACTATAACATTCTGTTGGTCGAGCCTATAGTCAACAAAGAATCCAAATGGAATCGAAAAAGGCCTGGGTTTGCTTGTTTAGTGCACAGGTAGGCCTAAGCCACAGCATCGCCCTCCCATCAATCTGCACATAATACCCCATAATGACAAAACAAAAACAGGTTTACTCAGTACTTTGGTGAAGCACCTTTGGCAGCGAATACAACCTTGATACTTCTTGGGTATGACGCTAAAAGCTTGGCACACCTGTATTTGGGGAATTTATCCCATTCTTCTCTGCAGATCCTCTCAAGCTCTGTCAGGTTGGATGGGGAGCGTTATTGCACAGCTATTTTCAGGTCTCTCCAGAGATGTTAGATCGGGCTCAAGTCCGGGCTCTGGTGCCTTTTGGCAAACTCCAAGCAGGCTGTCATGTGCATTTTACTGAAGAGTGGCTTCCTCCTGGTCAATATACCCGATTGGTGGAGTGCTCCAGAGATGGTTGTCCTTCTAGAAGGTTCTCCCCTCTCTACGAAGGAACTCTGTCAGAGTGACCATCGGGTTCTTGGTCACCTCCCTGACCAAAGCCCTTGTCCCCTGATTGCTCAGTTTGTCGAGCAGTCAGCTCTAGGAAGAGTTTTGGTGGTTCCAAACATCTTCCATTTAAGAAGGACGAGGCCACTGTGTTCTTGGGGACCTTCAGTGCTGGGGAAATGTTTTGTTACCCTTCCCCAGATCTGTGCATCAACACAATCCTGTCTCGGAGCTCATTGGACAACACCTTCGATCTCGTGGCTTGGTTTTTGCTCTGACATGCACTGCAAACTGTGAAACCTTATATAGGTGTGTCTTTCCAAATCATGTCCAATCAATTGAGTTTACCACAGATAGACTCAAAAAAAAACATTTCAAGGATGATCTATGGGAAGAGCTCAACTTCGAGTCTAACAGATATTTATTCGGCATCAGGGTTCAAAATGGACCGGCTGGTCTTATTCTTGCTCCCTCCTCATGAAGAACCGATTATATTAGCAGGCTGCAATTAATCCATTTGTCTCCGGACATGACAGGCTCAAAATATGAATTAGAGCCTGACTGCGCAGACAGGATATGCTTATCTTTTACCAGTGGCTTTACAATGGCCTGTGTCAAGCGTATATTTGTCCCGTACCACTTTATTGACTCGCTGCCAGATTCCCTTGAAATAATTAAAAGTATATTTTACATATTTATAAAGCCCACTGTCACAACGGCTACTTAATTTTCCATTAGTCAAATACACTCTATTAAGTGCAACTGGCAAGGGCCAAGAGGAGCTAGGGGAAATGAGTAATGACCATAATTGTAGACAGAAAGACAATAACCCCAGCCATAAAATCCAGGGGAATAAAATGAAATTTTATTGCCCACGCTGGTATCTCTTATCGGGAGTTGTATCGGCCACACCGCTCAGACGAGATAACCACTCGAACACAATGGAAGCTGTATCGGTGTGTGTGTGTGTGTTACAGACAGAGAGGGAGAGATGGAGTGAGACAGAGAGAGAGAGAGCACACAGGCAGTTGACATTTCCAATAACCCTAGTAGAGAGTGGAGAGGTCCAGAAGCCTGCATAGTCTGTTCCACTGAGTGCTTTATCAATACTGTGCTTCAGGAATTAGTTATAGTAGAGGAAAATAGGTACGGAATCATGACCTCTAATGGATTTTCTGCATTTAATATGAAAAATGAGGCATAAAGCAAACATAAAAGTAATAATTTTGCTCCATTCCACCCTGAGGGAGCATGGTCTGTCCCAAGAGTAGCCTCAGTCCCGTGTCACAGTGCACTTCTGGGGGAAAATACCATACTGTCCTCAAGCCACCGGCGGTGCAATGCACCGAATTCCCTGAGGAGCATTTTGAGACAAAGTGACAGGGAGACAGAGAGTGACACACACAACCATCTGAGGAGCCCTTTATCAAGTAAGATGGATAAGGCAAGTTCCAAACAGGGACAGAATGGATAGTACGCACTACTGTCAGAAGTGACAGGTCAAATGGGACTTGCGTTATCTATGGTAATGGATGGCTGTAGTGCACCTGCTCTGGGAGCTAAGGATAGCGTATCTCTATAGGTTTTCTAGAACATTTTATTTCCTCGTCTAAAATATGTGCCCTGCCGGTTCCAGGCAGGCCAAATGAAATGTGGACATGGGCCGTTCAACTTTACCAACAGCAGTTCTCTCGTTGTCCTTGCAAAGTCCCCTCGTCTGTCAAGTGACACGTGAGCACACACACGCACACGCGCGCGCACGCACACGCACACGCACACACACACACACACACACACACACACACACACACACACACACACGTATATTCACATGCACACAAGCTTGTGGGCTCAGACACATCATATAGTTCACGCGCATACATGTACACACACAACGGCAACACAGCGCTTTCAGATGCAAAAGGTTTGTGCGATATACTGTCACGATTGAACTGTGTTGCCATGCATCAAAAGCACAGGCGAGCCACAGTCAATCATACGCTTGGTGCATGAACATGGAAACGGACTAATCTAATGGGTACACAATTCACTCATTGGTTGCCGTGCAGATAGTCGTCAACCAACCTCACACTACAATATTATCAAACATCCCTAAGATACTGTGAATGAAACAAGATGGCCCCACAACAATATTTACTCAATGCCTCATGTCTATAATGAACACACAGCATTGTATTTTACACATAAGCCCTACTTTGAACTAGCAATACATTCTATGGCATTATTTCAACGGTTATCTTGACCAGACAGACAGGGCGCGATGAGAGCACTAGACCACTTGCTATTCAGGGCTCACTATACGCCTTCTGTGAGGAGAGCTCTGCACAAATCTCCAATACTGCACAAACAGGCTGTTTGTCATCCTGTGCAATGAAAACACCCGGGCAGGAGAAAGCGTCAATAGAAGGCTTGCTTTTCAGCAGAGAAATACAGATCGAGACCGCTTTAGTACCCCCCACCCCACGCCATATGTGTTTGCCAAGCACCACTCACAGTCCAATTGATTGAGTATTCAGAGTATTGAGCCACAGTGTCTATTATTCATCGTCTGGTGGAAGGCCTGACTGGATACACAGACAAAACTCTCATTAAAAGTTATTCTGTCACTTCCTCTTATTTGAAAACAGGCTGGATGTTTAGCCATCGATCATTTCCTGAAGGAGCCCTCGTCTATGGGGGGGGACTTTTAGAAGACGATGGGTGCCATAAGTATTGGGACATGGTGCACATTGTGAGTGTGTGTGTGTGTGTGTGTGTGTGCGCGCGCGCGCGCGCACATTCTCACAGGGGGAAATGGATCGTCCAAAGAAATACAAAGGTGTATTCTTATGAGGCAATGAATTGTTCTTAGCTGGATAAATAAAGATGGATAAATGCTAAGTCATTGAGTGTAAATTATTTTTGTAGAAATGCCCACAATTGATTATCTTTGTTCATACTTCACATTGCATTGGGTCATTATCTGTCAAAGTAGCAACCTAAGCAACTACCAGTTAAGCAACTACCAGTTAAGCAACCCTAAACTACAACTGTGGCCAAATATCTTGGCTCCCTTGCACTTTTCTTAAATATTTCCCTATTTCTTCTTCAAAAAATGGAATAATAACAGGTCTCCACAACTTATTGGATTTTCAACATTGCAGATCCAATTTATTGGTGGGAAACTAGTTTAATTATAATTGAATTGCAATTTTAATTTAGAAAATAAAAACAAATGGCATTGGCCCACTGGAGCTAGCTAACAAATTATTGGCCCACTGGAGCTAGTACTTGGTTCAACAGCATTCGGCCAAGATATCTGCCGACAAATGCTTCTTGTAGCCATCAATGAGTTTGCTGCATCATTCTACTGGCAATTTGGTCCCTTCTTCAGCCGCAAACTGCTCCAATTCTTCAACGTTTAAGGGGTGCCTTCGGCCAACAGTTTACAGATCTCGCCATAGGTTTTTGATGGGATTCAGAGCTGAACTGATCGCTGGCCAGATCTGGACAGTTCAGCATTTCTTCTTGAACCATTCCGGGGCGCTTTTTTTAATCATTTGGCCACAAATGTATGTACATGTAGTTATTTAGTACTTAAGCTTCCTCTTAAGTATTTTTGGGGAAAATATAATTACAATCAATGGTAAGAGGTATGTAACTACAAGTGCTAACACACTTACTGCACAACAATGACATACATGTTAGCCCTTATAGTTACTCTGAAATAACATCGAGATGACATAAAGTGTTGCGATATCTTGAAACAATCCAGGGAGAAAACGTTAAAAGTGAACAGATCCTGGATGAGCCACCCCCAAAAACCAGGAAATGTTTTGAGTACTCGATCCTAGAACTACTTTAAGTCCCTTTTAAACCATATAACACTGATCCTGGCAGAAACGGTCTGTCCGAGAGAGTTTAGGCCCCTATGCTCGCAGGGAAGAGAGCTGGTCAACTTCTAGAAAGCAGAAAGCAGCTCCTGCATACTATTCTAAAACCCCAGAGAGAACTCGAGTGACATGCACACATGATTGATCTCCAAAAATCACAGATTTTATTTTGAAGAAAATATTATGGATGGGTCTAAACAAGGACGTAATTGGCCAAACCCACGGCAACGGCCTGACCTGCCAACAACCCAACTCCGCTCCCAAGTTCGACTGCCTCCTTGGGAAATATTGTGCATTCATTTAATTTCATCTCCCCTCCAACATCCAATGGTATAAGTTAATTAAATTGCTTGTCCATTGTGTTCATCCACTTACAAAGTTAATGATATTGTGCCTAGGAATTAAAGACCGTTTTATAAAGCGTGCGCGATGGGAGCTGGCAGGCACTACATTGCCCAGTTGAACCCTGTCAGTCCGTGGGCTGATGGACCCTCTAATTAGCACTGAAATGGATGCTTCCATCTGCCAATTTCCTGCCATGCTCATCAGTCGTAGCAGTCGCTCCCCTAACCTGCCCGCTGGAGGGGTCTAAAGCAGTATAACCATCACGGCAATGACATTCAACAGAGCAAACCAAATAACGACTCTAATTAGTTGTGTCTTTGCTCGGTATAATACCATTGATTTCTTAGTGATATAGATTGAAGAGAATAATAACTTCATTAAAAAGGTTTGATGCAAGTACAAAATAGCACACCTTGTTTCCATTTTCAAAGGAGGTTGCTTAAATAAATAGTCATTTGGTGAAATGAAGAATAAGAACACACCGTGGTATAAGTAGTTTCATGATTGTACATGAACCTTCTTAGAAAATCCTTGCTGCATCCTTGAACTCAAGGAAGTAAAAGTAGCTTACTTTAACATAAACACAAATATCAATTAGAATATTAGTTCTCTAAATTGCACTCATTGAATGAGTTTTACAAGTGGCCCAATTTTCGGAGCAGGAGCAAAAGCCCATTAAAAAGGCAAGATTCATGTTTGTATATTCCAACTCCATATTTACTAATACTGTACAGCAACTTCAGCATATTTTAACGAGGGTATAAAATGAGGACATCAAAGTAAATGACATTTTCACCTATAGTGCCTGTTATACCGCTGACCTGCCTAATGGTTGGGGAGTGTGCAAGCCCAGCTCAATGGCAGATGGACACATTTGCATAAGCTAATTATTAAAAAGTTAAAATACATACAACACAATCAAGTTCTGAACTGCGGCGCTAAGATGGAAGAATTGAGTGTTGAACGCCTTCCAACTGCCCTTGTTGTTTTTATTGTAGCATCTCATACACAAAGTAATCTAGGTGGAAGGCTATCTGGAAATCTGAGGAAAACGATACCGAAGAACTGTCAACATCTCCTGTGCTACTCGCGCTTCAAGAATTTTTGACCACTGCTCCTCCCACTTCTGCGACAGCTACAAAGCCCTCCGCCGGCCGCCCTACTTTCAGCAAATCACGCCTCCATTTAGCCCCTTCCCGTCCTGTAGGCAGACACTTATACAGGAAGTACCCGTGGTAAGGACTGTTCAACGTTGGTCTGACCATCGGAATCTATGCTTCAACATTGTTTTGATCACGCGGACTGGGACACTTATCCAAATAAAAGCGCATAAATAAAAGCGCGGACCACCACATTTAACCTTGGAAAGTTGGACATGTACAAGGTGGAGTCGCAATTCAACAGTTCATACACGAGACTTATGTGGCAGGGACTCCAGACAATCACGGATTATAAAGAGAAAGCCAGCCATGTTGAGGACACCGACGCCTTGCTCCCGGACAAGCTAAGAACCTTCTTCGCCCGCTTTGAGGAAAACACAGAGCAGCCGACGTGGGCCACCACCGCTCACGAGGACTGTAAGCTTTCGTTCTCTGTGGCTGACGTGAATAAGACATTTTAGCATGTTAACCCTGGCAAGGTTGCCGGCCCAGATGGCATCCCAAGCCAGAGCATGCACAGACTAGCTGGCTGGCGTGTTTAAGGAATTATTCAACCTCTCCCTATCCCAGTCTAGTGTCTCAAGATGTCCACCATTGTTCCTGTACCCAAGTAAGAGAAAGTAACTGAACTAAATAGTCATCGCCCCATAGCACTCACTTCTGTCATCATGAAGTGCTTTGAGAGGCAAGTTAAGGATCATATCACCTCCACCTTACCTGACACCCTATACCAAATACAATTTGCATACTGCCCCAACAGATCCCCGGATGAGTACAAGGAAGGTTTGCTAAGGTCAGACAACTCCTCAGCAGTTGTATCACTCGCTAGCTGTCCTATAGCTAGAATATGAACACTAGAGAACAGTATATACAGTTGAAGTCAGAAGTTTACATACACTTAAAACTCGTTTTTCAACCACTCCCCAAATATCATGTTAATAATCTATAGTTTTGGCAAGTCGGTTAGGACATCTACTTTGTGCATGACAAGTCATTTTCCCACTGTATCACAATTCCAGTGGGTCAGCTGTTCACATACACTAAGTTCACTGTGTCTTGAGACAGCTTGGAAAATTCCAGAAAATTATGCCATGGCTTTAGAAGCTTCTGATAGGCTAATTGACATCATTTGAGTCAATTGGAGGTGTACCTGTGGATGTATTTCAAAGCCTACCTTCAAACTCAGTGCGTCTTAGCTTGACATCATGGGAACATCTAAAGACATGAGCAAAGACATTGTAGACCTCCACAAGTCTGGTTCATCCTTGGGAGCAATTTCCAAACGCCTGGAGGTAGCACGTTAATCTGTACGAACAATAGTACGCAAGTATAAACACCATGGGACCACGCAGCCGTCATACCACTCAGGAAGGAGACGTGTTCTGTCTCCTGGAGATTAATGTACTTTGGTGCAAAAAGTGCAAATCAATCACAGAAAAACAGCAAAGGACCTTGTGAAGATGCTGGAGGAAAAAAATAATCTCTATCCACAGTAAAACAAGTCCTATATCGACATAAACAGACAGGCCGCTCAGCAAGGAAGAAGCCAATGCTCCATAACCACAATAAACAAGACAGACTACAGACAAAGACTGTACTTTTTGGAGAAATGTCCTCTGGTCTGATGAAATAAAAATAGAACTGTTTGGCCATAATGACCATCGTTATGTTTGGAGGGAAAAGGGGGGCTTGCAAGCCAAAGAACACCAACCCAACCGTGAATCACGGGTGTGGCAGCATCATGTTGTGGGGGGTGCTTTGCTGCAGGAGGGACTGGTGCACTTCAGAAAATAGATGGAAACATGAGGGAGGAACATTATGTGGATATATTGAAGCAACATCTCAAGACATCAGTCTGGAAGTTAAAGCTTGGTCGCAAATGGGTCTTCCAAATGGACAATGACCCCAAGCATACTTCCAAAGTTGTGGCAAAATGGCTTAAGGACAACAAAGTCAAGGTATTGGAGTGGCCATCACAAAGTCCTGACCTAAATCCTATAGAAAATGTGTAGGCAGAACTGCAAAAGTGTGTGCGAGCAAGGAGGCCTACAAACCTGACTCAGTTACACCAGCTCTGTCAGGAGGAATGGGCCAAAATTCACCCAACTTATTGTGGGAGGCTTGTGGAAGGCTACCCAAAACATTTGACCCAAGTTAAACAATTTAAAGGCAATGCTACCAAATACTAATTGAGTGTAAGTAAACTTCTGACCCATTGGGAATATTATGAAGGCGGGAAAAAAGCTGAAATAAATCATTCCCTCTAATATTATTCTGACATTTCACATTCTTAAAATAAAGTGGTGATCAGAACTGACCTAAGACAGGGACTTTTTACTAGGATTACATTTCAGGAATTGTGAAAAACTGAGTTTAAATGTATTTTGCTAAGGTGTATGTAAACTTCCAACTTAAATTGTACATATATACTAATGAAGAAAATGGCACTACCTATGCAACTATATACGACAACAAAATGTAACACTCATTTGGTGACAAACAGGATAGTAACTCAGACAACATGACATGGCTTCGAGGGAATTGCATGGTATCTGTAGCCCACCCAAGGTCAAAGTCCAATTTCCTCATTACAGCAGACAGACATCCATAAGGCGACATGAAAGGATGTCTCTTCTTCATCCGAAATGTAATCTTCCTTTGAAACCCATCTTCAAATAAACCGGTGATAACCACTTTCTTTAAGTAAATATGCGGTTATGGGGCTAACGAGATTATCTTTTTAAAAGGATACGCAGATGACGAATATTATCTGCATTATTCAAATGAAAAAATGGGGGAAAAAAATCAAAAGGCTAAACCATCGAGGCATCCATTAGTAGTTAAAATGACATTACCTCCCCCTCTCTTTGGTTCGGCCCAATGCACGGCTGCCAAGGCCATTATTCAATTGTTTCGGATGCTGGAGATAAAATGTCTTTAATATACTTATGCTCATTAATGTAAATCATATTTATCTATGGATGTCCAATAATCAAAAAGAATATTTCAACTTGTAATTTCTTTTCTCTTCAAAAAGTATTCCCATTAGGGGAACTAGATGGTCCTGCAAATGACAGGTCTTAGAGCCCATTGATTATTTTCCTTGGCTTTGGGAGAAGGCTGCTAATGTTGTCATGGACTGTTCATCAATCGAGATTGTTATTGGATTTAATATCTGGCCTATTCCTGTAGGTTCATTTGTGATATTCCTTATTGGATTAGAATCATACAGGGCGAGAAGGGAACAAAACTTCATTGAAACGCGTGAAACTAGTTAAATAGTTTGCATTGACTTAGCTATATTGCTCGTGCACTTAACGCTGTGTGTTACTTCATGGCTTATGGCATGTGCAGCTCACCATGCAAGAGCAACCACTGACAGTGTACGCTTTCTATGTCAACACAGTTCATTGAGCAACGTCCCATCCCTCAAAGGATGCTGGGATAGCAATCAGTGGCGTGACGTCGGTTGGGCAGGTCATCAGTCAGTAAGGGGCCACAGGCAGCACCTTTGATTTTGTCCCTTTCCCATGCTGCCGGCGGCTACAGGATATGGCCTTGCAATGACGAAGTGGCCTCCTTGGCTGTCCAATGAGATACAGCTCTATTGCCAGGGACAACAATTAAATATTTATTCGTTTGGGGCATCTTCGTGGAATCCGTCAATCAGTTCCAGAAAGGGATTTATCAGAATGTACCCCATATCTCTGCATCAACGACCCTTCCTACTCCCTCCATAAGGACACAACTCTTCCGCAACGAAGGCAGCGTCACCCCCACTCGTACACCATTTCATGAACAATTTATATGGTGGTTGAGGGTGACACGTCTCAGGGACAATTAATGGGCTTGTACAGTGTATGGGAGCAGTGTGTCTCTCCTTGGACCTGAGGACTTGTCGTTCTCTGAGCCAGGACAGCAGAGGGACTCAACCGTTGGAGGACTGGTTTCAGTTATGAGGGCAAAGACCAAAAATATTTCTCAGGGCAAAAAAATAAGCAGCTTTCCCTTTGATACTGGAAGAGGCGTTTCTCGGAGCACAAACAGTGACCACAGGACCGTGAAGCTTTAGCGGAGCCACCAAAACACATGCAGTCGGTCGGCTCGGGCTAAGACCCGGTCTGGTCCCTTTTTGTGGCCTCTTTGTCTTTATGTAAAAACCAATGCTCGCCGATGATGTGTTATGTAAAATTCCCGTGGCTTGATTTAAATGGTTGGATATCCTCCATGCTAGCTTAGTTATACTCCAGTGCATCGACCCAAGAGCCACATGGCTGCAGCATGAAAAGCCAAATGTAAATGGCAGCCCCAGTCCCTTAGATAACAGAAATTATGTCATGCTTTTTTTGTATTATAATAATAATAAATATAAAACCGGAACAGAGCGAGGGGGACTTTTCTTAAGCAGATGTTCTTTCTTATGCGTACGAATCGCAGCATCAATCGGACCCATTCCTGGCCCCCTTAAGACAGCATTAAGATGTAAGTGAGCTAAGGACCTGAGCCAGGGCTGAGAGCGGCAGCAGTCTGCTCTCCTTAAATACAACAGCCCGAAAAGGGAGAATATATGCCTATATGCGGTCTCAAGTGCCCTCTGTGTGCTCCTTTCAACACTCTCCAGATGACAATGATGCACTGAATATCATGAGGTCATGTGAGGAGAGTAGGGGTGAAATAAAGGCAACTACTCAAATCAATGAGCCAAATTTCAAATCTGGATAATGTCAGTGTTTTCCACAAGCCCTGTTGTCAGCTATACAGCCGATTACTGAGTGATTTTCAGCCGGGTACACTTTCCACTTAAATTAGCTGGGCTACTTTTCAATTCGCTAGTCAGAAGAAAGTATGCCAAGCCCTCACCCGCTAGAATGAACGATTGAATCTTCCAGCACTCTTTTGATAGGACAGGTGCCTGACAGTCAAAGTGAGAGATGACAAGAGAACACCGCTGGCTTGACAGTCTGTCTATCCCGTGTCTCAGTGGCAGTGTGTTGTGTGTTGTGTGCTCTGTCTGTGCAGTCAAATTTCTACACACAGGGGGAGTGCATGAATTTGCACGTCCCATATAATGTGGTAACGATAAGTCAAAATCCACTGAGCCTACTGTTTTTTTGGCACATTCCTTTATTTTCTTTCACGTGCAGGGTCCGACATTAACGGTGGCCGCTGGGGCCAGTAAAGACATGTCAGGCCAGTGGCTCTCGTCAGTCACTAGCCCAACGTAACTTTTCAGTGCATTTTTGCATTTCAGTTGAACATTTACCTGCTCTGTCGCAGTTTATCATTGAAAGCCATTGACGACTACACACGTAGAAGCAATAAATACAATGGTATTATCAGGAATAGAGTAATGATTTGTATTGCTAAATTATATTACACAACTTTTTAATACACAATAATAACCAAATGTCATAATAACCAAATGTAGACTATTAATAGCTGAATATAGAGAGAAAGGGTGCCAGCCAATAGGTCATGACCCCAATGCATAAACAACTGTACCCTATCTGGACCAGTAGAAATTCTGTTCGGGCCAGTATGGAAGTTGTGGCGCAAAGGGTACTCACTGTGCTTTAAATTGATGAACAGCAAGCTGAGTAGTTTAAAAGTCGATTTCATATATCCTTGCCATTCATAAATCATACGTAGTTATACTGTATGTCCATGGTATCACATCGGGGCAAGTAAACTAAAGATTGTTTGTACTTTCGATACAACAAAGCAAATGAGGAAGTGAGGAAAATGCCACCGAAGTTCTACCAACACATTACCTGTCGTACTTGCGCTGGGAAAACACTCGGTGACAGAGTTCATCAGGAAATGTGTAGCGGATGTTGTTCCCACAGTGACAAGGTTGAATACGGTTGAATACAAACAGTGTAGTTATTCTCTCCGTAAAGCAAAAAGTCCGAACAGAGAACAAGTGGAGTCGCAATTCAACGTACAGTTTTTATTTATTTTATTTTATTTCACCTTTATTTAACCAGGTAGGCTAGTTGAGAACAAGTTCTCATTTGCAACTGCGACCTGGCCAAGATAAAGCATAGCAGTGTGAACAGACAACACAGAGTTACACATGGAGTAAACAATTAGCAAGTCAATAACACAGTAGAAAAAAAATGGGCAGTCTATATACAATGTGTGCAAAAGGCATGAGGAGGTAGGCGAATAATACAATTTTGCAGATTAACACTGGAGTGATAAATGATCAGATGGGCATGTACAGGTAGAGATATTGGTGTGCAAAAGAGCAGAAAAGTAAATAAATAAAAACAGTATAAAAACAGTATGGGAATGAGGTAGGTGAAAAGGGTGAGCTATTTACCTATAGACTATGTACAGCTGCAGCGATCGGTTAGCTGCTCGGATAGCTGATGTTTGAAGTTGGTGAGGGAGATAAAAGTCTCAACTTCAGCGATTTTTGCAATTCGTTCCAGTCACAGGCAGCAGAGTACTGGAACGAAAGGCGGCCAAATGAGGTGTTGGCTTTAGGGATGATCAGTGAGATACACCTGCTGGAGCGCGTGCTACGGATGGGTGTTGCCATCGTGACCAGTGAACTGAGATAAGGCGGAGCTTTACCTAGCATGGACTTGTAAATGACCTGGAGCCAGTGGGTCTGGCGCGAATATGTAGTGAGGGCCAGCCGACTAGAGCATACAAGTCGCAGTGGTGGGTGGTATAAGGTGCTTTAGTGACAAAACGGATGGCACTGTGATAGACTGCATCCAGTTTGCTGAGTAGAGTGTTGGAAGCCATTTTGTAGATGACATCGCCGAAGTCGAGGATCGGTAGGATAGTCAGTTTTACTAGGGTAAGCTTGGCAGCGTGAGTGAAGGAGGCTTTGTTGCGGAATAGAAAGCCGACTCTGGATTTGATTTTTGATTGGAGATGTTTGATGTGAGTCTGGAAGGAGAGTTTGCAGTCTAGCCAGACACCTAGGTACTTATAGATGTCCACATATTCAAGGTTGGAACCATCCAGGGTGGTGATGCTAGTCGGGCATGCGGGTGCAGGCAGCGATCGGTTGAAAAGCATGCATTTGGTTTTACTCGCGTTTAAGAGCAGTTGGAGGCCACGGAAGGAGTGCTGTATGGCATTGAAGCTCGTTTGGAGGTTTGATAGCACAGTGTCCAATGACGAAAGTATATAGAATGGTGTCGTAGAGGTGGATCAGGGAATCGCCCGCAGCAAGAGCAACATCATTGATATATACAGAGAAAAGAGTCGGCCCGAGAATTGAACCCTGTGGCACCCCATAGAGACTGCCAGAGGACCGGACAGCATGCCCTCTGATTTGACACACTGAACTCTGTCTGCAAAGTAATTGGTGAACCAGGCAAGGCAGTCATCCGAAAAACCGAGGCTGTTGAGTCTGCCGATAAGAATTTGGTGATTGACAGAGTCGAAAGCCTTGGCGAGGTCGATGAAGACGGCTGCACAGTACTGTCTTTTATCGATGGCGGTTATGATGTCATTTAGTACCTTGAGTGTGGCTGAGGTGCACCCGTGACCGGCTCGGAAACCAGATTGCACAGCGGAGAAGGTACGGTGGGATTCGAGATGGTCAGTGACCTGTTTGTTGACTTGGCTTTCGAAGACCTTAGATAGGCAGGGCAGGATGGATATAGGTCTATAGCAGTTTGGGTCCAGGGTGTCTCCTCCTTTGAAGAGGGGGATGACTGCGGCAGCTTTCAATCCTTGGGGATCTCAGACGATATGAAAGAGAGGTTGAACAGGCTGGTAATAGGGGTTGCGACAATGGCGGCAGATAGTTTCAGAAATAGCGGGTCCAGATTGTCAAGCCCAGCTGATTTGTACGGGTCCAGGTTTTGCAGCTCTTTCAGAACATCTGCTATCTGGATTTGGGTAAAGGAGAACCTGGAGAGGCTTGGGTGAGGAACTACGGGGGGCGGAGCTGTTGGCCGAGGTTGGAGTAGCCAGGCGGAAGGCATGGCCAGCCGTTGAGAAGTGCTTATTGAAGTTTTCGATAATCATGGATTTATCGGTGGAGACCGTGTTTCCTAGCCTCAGTGCAGTGGGCAGCTGGGAGGAGGTGCTCTTGTTCTCCATGGACTTCACAGTGTCCCAGAACTTTTGGAGTTGGAGCTACAGGATGCAAACTTTTGCCTGAAGAAGCTGGCCTTAGCTTTCCTGACTGACTGCGTGATTGGTTCCTGACTTCCCTGAACAGTTGCATATCACGGGGCTATTCATGCTATTGCAGTCCGCCACAGGATGTTTTGTGCTGGTCGAGGGCAGTCAGGTCTGGAGTGAACCAAGGGCTGTATCTGTTCTTGGTTCTGCATTTTTGAACGGAGCATGCTTATCCAAAATGGTGAGGAAGTTACTTTTAAAGAATGACCAGGCATCCTCAACTGACGGGATGAGGTCAATGTCCTTCCAGGATACACGGGCCAGGTCGATTAGAAAGGCCTGCTCACAGAAGTGTTTTAGGGAGCGTTTGACAGTGATGAGGGGTGGTCGTTTGACTGCGGCTCCGTGGCGGATACAGGCGATGAGGCAGTGATCGCTGAGATCCTGGTTGAAGACAGCGGAGGTATATTTGGAGGGCCAGTTGGTCAGGATGACGTCTATGAGGGTGCCCTTGTTTACAGAGTTAGGGTTGTACCTGGTGGGTTCCTTGATGATTTGCGTGAGATTGAGGGCATCTAGCTTAGATTGTAGGACTGCCGGGGTGTTAAGCATATCCCAGTTTAGGTCACCTAACAGGACAAACTCTGAAGCTAGATGGGGGCGATCAATTCACAAATGGTGTCCAGGGCACAGCTGGGAGCTGACGGGGTCGGTAGCAGGCGGCAACAGTGAGAGACTTGTTTCTGGAGAGTAATTTTCAAAATTAGTAGTTCAAACTGTTTGGGTATGGACCTGGAAAGTATGACATTACTTTGCAGGCTATCTCTGCAGTAGACTGCGACTCCGCCCCCTTTGGCAGTTCTATCTTGACGGAAGATGTTATAGTTGGGTATGGAAATCTCTGAATTTTTGGTGGCCTTCCTGAGCCAGGATTCAGACACGGCAAGGACATCAGGGTTAGCAGAGTGTGCTAAAGCAGTGAGTAAAACAAACTTAGGGAGGAGGCTTCTGATGTTGACATGCATAAAACCAAGACTTTTTCGATCACAGAAGTCAACAAATGAGGGTACCTGGGGACATGCAGGGCCTGGGTTAGTTGAAGTCAGATGTTTACATACACCTTAGCCAAATACATTTAAACTTAGTTTTCCGCAATTCCTGACATTTAATCCTCATAAAAAACTCCCTGTCTTAGGTCAGTTAGGATCACCACTATTTCAAGAATGTGCTTCTACACCTGCATTGCTTGCTGTTTGTGGTTTTAGGCTGGGTTTCTGTACAGCACTTTGAGATATCAGCTGATGTAAGAAGGGCTACATAATGTGAAATGTCAGAATAATAGTAGAGAGAATGATTTATTTAAGCTTTTATTTCTTTCATCATCACAACTTTGGAAGTATGCTTGGGGTCATTGCCCATTCGGAAGACCCATTTGCGACCAAGCTTTAACTTCCTGACTGATGTCTTGAGATGTTGCTTCAATATATCCATATAATGTTCCTCCCTCATGATGCCATCTATTTTGTGAAGTGCACCAGTCTCTCCTGCAGCAAAGCACCCCCACAACATAATAATAATAATAATATATGCCATTTAGCAGACGCTTTTATCCAAAGCGACTTACATACATACATTCTACGTATGGGTGGTCCCGGGAATCGAACCCACTACCCTGGCGTTACAAGCGCCATGCTCTACCAACTGAGCTACAGAAGGACTACATGATACTGCCACCCCTGTGCTTCACGGTTAGAATGGTGTCCTTTGGCTTGCAAGCCTCCCCCTTTTTCCTCCAAACATAACGATGGTCATTATTGCCAAACAGTTCTATTTTTGTTTCATAGTACATTTCTCCAAAAAGTATGATCTTTGTCCTCATGTGCAGTTGCAAACCATAGTCTGGCTTTTTTATGACGGTTTTGGAGCAGTGGCTTATTCCTTGCTGTGTAGCCTTTCAGGTTATGTCGATATATGACTCGTTTTACTGTGGATAGATACACCTTTGTACCGGTTTCCTCCAGCATCTTCACAAGGTCCTTTGCAGTTGTTCTGGGAATGATTTGCACTTTTCGCAACATAGTACATTCATCTCCAGGAGACATAACGCGTCTCCATCCTGAGTGGTATGACGACTGCATGGTCCCATGGTGTTTATACTTGCGTACTATTATTTGTACAGATGAACGTGGTACCTTCAGGTGTTTGGAAATTATTCCCAAGGATGAACCAGACTTGTGAAGGTCTAGAATTTTTTTTCTGAGGTCTTTGCTGATTTCTTTTGATTTACCCATGATGTCAAACAAAGAGGTACTGAGTTAAGGTAGGCCTTGAAATACATCTCCAATTGACTCAAATGATGTCGATTAGTCTATCAGAAGCTTCTAAAGCCATGACATCCTTTTCTGGAATTTTCCAAGCTGTTTCAAGGCAGTCAATGTAATGCATGTAAACTTCTGACCCACTGGAATTGTGATACAGTGAATTATAAGTGAAATAATCTGTCTGTAAGCAATTGTTGGAAAAATGACTGGTGTCATGCACAAAGTAGATGTCCTAACCAACTTGCCAAAACTATAGTTTGTTAACAAGAAATTTGGAGAGTGGTTGAAAAACGAGTTTTAATGACTCCAACCTAAGTGCATGTAAATTACGAATTCAACTGTATGTGGCATGGTCTACAGACAATCACGGATTGGGAAAACCAGCCACGTCGCGGACACCGAAGTCTTGCTCCCAGACACGCTAAACACCTTCTTCGACCGCTTTGAGGATAACACAGTGCCATCGATGTGGCCCACTCCCAAGGACTGTGGGCTCTTGTTCTCTGTGGCAGACGTGAGTAAGACATTTAAGAGTGTTAACCCTCGCAAGGCTGCCGTACCAGACGGCATCCCTAGCCGCATCCTCAGAGCATGCGCAGACCAGCTGGCTGGAGTGTTTATGGACATATTCAATCTCTCCCCATCTCAGTCTGCTGTCTCCACCTGCTTCAAGAAGTCCACCATTGTTCCTGTACCCAAGAAAACAAAGGTAACTAAATGACTATCGCCTCGTTGCACTCACTTCTATTATCATGAAGGGCTTGGAGAGGCTAGTTAAGGACCATCACCTCTACCTTACCTGACACCCTCGACCCACTTCAATAAGCTTACCGCCCCAATAGATCCACAGACGATGCCATTACACTGCACACTGCCCTATCCCACCTGGACAAGAGGAATACCTAAGTAAGAATGTGGTTTATTGACTACAGCTCAGTCTTCAACACCATAGTATCCTCCAAGCTCATCATCAAGCTCAGGGCCCTGGGTCTGAACCCCGCCCTGTGCAACAGGGTTCTGGACTTCCTGATGGGCTGCCCCCAGGTGGTCAAGGTAGGAAACAACACCTCCACTTCACTGATCCTCAACACAGGGGCTCCACAAGGGTTCATACTCAGCCACCTCCTGTACTCCCTATGGCCACACACACGCCTCCAACTCAATTCAACAAGTTTGCAAATGATACAACCATAGTAGGCCTGATTTCCAAAAATGACGAGACAGGCTACAAGGAGGAGGTGAGGGCCATGGTGGAGTGGTGCCAGGAAAATAACCTCTCCCTCATCGTCAACAAAACGATGGAGCTGTTAGTGGACTTCAGAAAACAGCAGAGGGAGCACGCCCCTATTCATATTGACGAGACCGCAGTTGAGGTGGAAAGCTACAAGTTCCTCTGCGTACACATCACTGACGATCTGAAATGGTCCACTCACACAGACAGTGTGGTGAAGGTGCAGCAGTGCCGCTTCAACCTCAGGAGGCTGAAGAAATTTGGCTTGGCACCTAAGACAAACTTTTACATATGCACAATTGAGAGCATCCAGTTGGGATGAAATCACCGCCTGGTACGGCAACTGCACCGCCCGCAACCGCAGGGCTCTCCAGAGGGTGGTACGGTCTTCCCAACGCAGCACTGGGGGCACACTGCCTGCCCTCTAGGACACCAACAGCACCCAATGTCACAGGAAGACCAAAAAGATCATCAAAGACACCAACTACCCGAGCCACGGCCTGTTCAACCCGCTATCATCCAGAAGGTGAGGTCAGTGCAGGTGCATCAAAGCTGGGACTGAAAAAAAGCTATCTCAAGGCCATCACTAGCCACATACCACCCGGTTATTCAACCCTGCACCTTAGAGGCTGCTACCCTAAATACATAGACATGGAATACTAGTCACTTTAATCATGTTCCATACTGCTTTACTCATCTCATATCTATACTGTATTCTATTCTACTGTATTTTAATCAATGCCACTCCGACACTGCTCGTCCTAATATTTATATATCCCTAAATTCAATGATTTTACTTTTAGATTTGTGTGGATTGTTGTGAATTGTTAGATATTACTGCACTGCTGGAGCTAGGAACACAAGCATTTCGCTACACGTGCAATAACATCTGCTAAATATGTGATTTGATTTGATTAGGACTTGCCAGACAGTGACGTTAAAGTGAGTGACTTGTCGGCAGCCTGCCGAATTGTATCTGTAAGAGAGCGGTTTATTTGGCTCCTTAACTTAGGTAGGTTAGTGGAGGCAAACAATAGGTAGGTTAGTGGATCCATACCCTTTCTCTGGTCTAAAATATGATGAAAGTAAACAGATTGAATTGTTTTAAAAGTGATACTTATATGGTATTTTCAAAGATATTGCTGTAGGTCTACTGATTTAATCAAAGTGTTGACAACGGAGTAGTCAACTGCTACTCTCTGTGTAGCAAAGCCCATGTTTAACACCAGCTTCATTCTTCAATTATACCGCTATTGCAGATAGCTGAGCAAATACCTCTTAAAAGTAAGTGTGAAGCCTGTGAAAGTCAGCAGATTTACAGGACATTTTAAAGGCCCAGTGCAGTCAAAAGTATGTTTTCTCTGTGTTTTATATCATATTGTACAACAGCTGATAAAACTAATACATATATATATATATATTTTACATTTTTGTAATCAATGTTATTTCCTGATAGTTGCAGGTTGAAAGTTGAAATTTCAATCGAGCATTCGAATGTACCAGAGGCCACCAAAAGAGAAAATGTCCGCAAAAAAAATCATACCATTTTGGGATTTGTGTGTATTGTTTTGTATTGTTAGTTAAAGTATGCTGCACTGTTGGAGCACCAAAAAAAGCATTTCGCTGCACCTGTGCTAACATTGTGAAATGTGTAGGCAACCAATCACATTTTATTTAAACTGGAAACAGTTATTCACATGAACGCTCTGACTGAGAACAAATAATCCCTTAATTTAATGTTGAGGAAAAGCAGGATTTTGTAGGGGTTTTAACCGGCCATGAAGCATCTCAGAGTACAAGGAAGGTTTGCTAAGGTCAGACAACTCCTCAGCAGTTGTATCACTCACTAGCTGTCCTATAGCTAGAATATGAACACTAGATCCTGCATGAAAAGAGAGAACAGTATATACAGTTGAAGTCGGAAGATTACATACACTTAAAACTCGTTTTTCAACCACTCCACGCATTTCCTGTTAATAAACTATAATTCAGTTAGGACATCTACAAGTAATTTTTCCAACAATTGTTTACAGAGATTATTCCACTTATAATTCACTGTATCACAATTCCAGTGGGTCAGAAGTTCACATACACTATGTTGACTGTGCCTTTAAATAGCTCGGAAAATTCCAGAAAATTATGTAATGGCTTTAGAAGCTTCTGACAGGCTAATTGACATCATTTGAGTCCATTGGAGATGTACCTGTGGATGTATTTCAAGGCCTACATTCAAACTCAGTGCCTCTTAGCTTGACATCATGAAAATATCTAAAGAAATCAGCCACGACCTCAGAAAAAAAATTCTAGACCTCGTTCATCTGTACAAACAATAGTACGCAAGTATAAACACCATGGAACCACGAAGCAGTCATACCACTCAGGAAGGAGACGCATTCTGTCTCCTAGAGATGAATGTACTATGGTGCGAAAAGTGTAAATCAATCACATAGTAAAGGACCTTGTGAAGATACTGGAGGAAACAGGTATAATCTATATCCACAGTAAAACAAGTCCTATATTTACATAACCTGAAAGGTCGCTCAGCAGCAAGGAAGAAGTCAATGCTCCAAAACCACCATAAAAAAGCCAGACTACGGTTTAAAAATGCACATGTGGACAAAGATCAAACTTTTTGGAGAAATGTCCTCTGGTCTGATGAAACTAAAATAGAACTGTTTGGCCATAATGACCATTGTTATGTTTGGGGGAAAAAGGGGGAGGCTTGCAAGCTGAAGAACACCATCCCAACCATGAAGCATGGGTGTGGCAGAATCATGTTGTGGGGGTGCTTTGCTGCAGGAGGGACTGGTGCATTTCACAAGATAGATGGCATCATGAGGTAGGAACATTATGTGGATATATTGAAGCAACATCTCAAGATATCAGTCAGGAAGTTAAAGCTTGGTTTCAAATGGGTCTTCCAAATGGACAATGACTCCAAGCATACGTCCAAAGTTGTGACAAAATGGCTTAAGGACAACAAAGTAAAGGTATTGGAGTGGCCATCACAAAGCCCTGACCTCAATCCTATAGAAAATGTGTGGGCAGAACTGCAAAGGTGTGTGCGAGCAAGGAGGCCTGCAAACCTGACTCAGTTACACCAGCTCTGTCAGGAGGAATCGGCCAAAATTCACCCAACTTATTGTGGGATGCTTGTGGAAGGCTACCTGAAACATTTGACCCAAGTTAAACAATTTAAAGGCAATACTACCAAATACTAATTGAGTGTACGTATGTAAACTTCTGACCCACTGGGAATGTGATGAAAGAAATAAAAGCTGAAATAAATCATTCTCTCCACTATTATTCTGACATTTCACATTCTTAAAATAAAGTGGTGATACTAACTGACCTAAAACAGGGAATATTTACTGGGATTAAATGTCAGGAATTGTGAAAAACTGAGTTTAAAGGCATTTGGCTAAGGTGTATGTAAACTTCCGACTTCAACTGTATATTCATCAAATACAGGGTTTACATAGAGTTCCACACATATTGATCTTACCAATCTACACAAAGGCAAAGTGAAAAGGTGCTTTTTTTTTGCACATTTATTGAAAATATCTCATTCACATAAGTATTCTGAGTCAATATGTGATGAGACCTGTAAGTCTTTTTTGGTAAGTCTCGAAGAGCTTTCCACACCTGGATTATGCTACATTTTTAAGTCTACACAGGTACATTTAAGTCTAAACTAACTCGGCCACTCAGGAACATTCACTGTCGTTTTGGTAAGCAACTCCAGTGTAGATTTGGTGAAAGGTGAATTAAAGGTGAATTCATCTGGTGGATAGTAGACTGAACCAGGTTTCCTCCAGTATTTTGCCTACGATCAGCTCCATTCCGTTCATTTCTTTTCCTGAAAAACTCCCCAGTCCTTAACTATTACAAGCATACCCATAACATGATGCTGCCATCAATTTGTTTGAAAATATGGAGAGTGGTACACAGTAATGTGTTGTATTGGATTAGCCCCAAACATAACACTTTGTATTCAGGACAAAAAGTTAATTGCTTGCCACATATTTTTAAGTATTACTTTAGTGCTTTGGTGCAAAGAGGATGCAATATTTCTATTCTGTACAGGCTTCCTTCTTTTCTCTCTGATTCTGTATCACAATACTAACCTACCTGACTTGTCTTCTCATTTTATTTAGGCTTGCCATAACAAAGGGGTTGAATACTTATCAACTCCAAAAATGGCAACTTTCCATTTTTAATTAATAATATATAAATATATATTTTTTAAAGAATTGAAATGGCATTATGGGCTATTGTCTGTAGACCAGTGACAAAAACATCTAAATGTAACTAATTTGACAGTACAATATGGGAATACTTTCTGAAGGCACTGTATCTTCCACAGAGGAACAAGGGAGGCATACAGTAGAGGGTTCCAGGGCACGATACCGCCATCTCAGGCCAACCGGGATGGCTTTGAAAGATGTTCCCCGCGCAAAAAGAGCCGGAATGCAATTAGGCCGTTCAGATTAAGGAGGTTGAATCTCTTTGAAAGACCATAGCATCCAATCTAATTAGCCAGTTCTTAATGAGTTAGTATTTAGCCAAGGAGTGCCTCACACACAGGGAGCCATTGTGGGCTTGAACTTTGTGTGAGATTAAACCCCACTTGGAGAGAATTACTGACAGAAGTATGGTTATGCTGACTTAGGCCGTTATAAAGAGTCCAATTATGTGTCCTCGAGGGGTTCAAATAAAGGTTTCTGTGGCTCAAAGTAGCTTAGTTTGGATATTTGCAGCCAATCCAGCTGCAAATGATTCCTTTCAACCAGTTACCGACCGCATGTAAAAAGTGATACTTCACCCCATCAATTCCAGGCAGACCTATTTGATGTGAATCACACGGTCTGGCATTGTGAACATCAAATATCTTCCCCGGATGCATTTGATGTTTGACAACATCCCACTGACAATACATCATAAAGCAGTGCCTTTCGCCCTCTTCGGAACCCAATAGCAGCTTTCATCAGGGAACTCCAGAGGTCCCATGGTAGGGCTACTGCTGTTCATTTCCAACAAGCACCGCCCCTTCATCTGCAAGAAACGCGCTCTGCATCTGACCCCCAGGACCTTGGCGAGACTGCATTCATTTTCCTGACACAAATCAATTGGAGAAGGTCCGGGACAGGAAGAAAGGGCTTGTTATTAGACCTGCGGAAGGAGAAGGAAGCCATCCCCTCATTGGGAGCGTCCAGCTCTTTCATGGCCCATAGAGGGACAGGGGGTGGCTGGGTAGGGGAGGTAGGGGACAAAGGGATTGTTCATTTCCTTGAACCCCAACTAAGAGCCATTACAAATCGATTGCCCTGTGCATGTTTAAATATGGTTAGAAGATGAGCGGCTATAACAATTTGTCCTGTGATTCAATGTCCATCTTCCGGGTAAATCACAAGGGGCAAAGCATATGAGACTGATTTTAAAAAAATATACATAAAAAAAATGACAGCATTGAAGTGTCGAGATGGGAAAGAATCATTCAGATGGGGGGGGGGCACATGACTGCAAGTTCCAATCATGTGAATGTTTCATTTGTATCAGTTGGTCTATTTATGTGCTGTTGCTACATAAACAGCGATGCAAAACATTTCCCAAAATCAGATTAGGAAACTGTGTGTGCAATATGAATGAACAGATTCTATGTCAGTTGAGAGTAACAGACATTGGGCCGACAAAAATAGAATGAATACTGGTAAAGTCGCAGCACAAATGCCAGATGTGATTTAGTCAACCATAAACACACGTCTGCGTGACAACCAAGACAGAAAGATTGAGCCATTATATGATAAGAAGCAATGTCGCCTGCCGAGTGGCGCAGTGGTCTAAGGCAATGCATCGCACTGCTAGCTGTGCCACTAAAGATTCTGGGTTCGAGTCCAGGCTCTGTCGCAGCCGGCCGCGACTGTGAGACCCACGGAGCAGCGCACAATTGGCTCAGCGTCGTCCGGGTTAGGGGAGGGTTTGGCCGGCATCGCGCACTAGAGACTCCTGTGGCGGGCCGGGCGCAGTGTACGCTGACACGGTCGCCAGGTGCGCGGTGTTTCCTCCGACACATTGGTGCGGCTGGCTTCCGGGTTAAGTGGACATTGTGTCAAGAAGCACTGCGGCTTGGTTGGATTGTGTTTCGGAGGACGCACGGCTCTCGAACCTTCGCCTCTCTCCCGAGTCTATACGGGAGTTGCAGCGATGAGACAAGACTAACTACCAATTGGATACCACAAAATTGGGGAGAAAAAAGGCTAAAACAAATGTATTAATGAATAAAAAGAAACAATGTCAGATAGGAGAGGTACACAACTACAGCCTACTACCAACCACTAGAAAGAGACTGCACCGCAGTAAGAGGGACTAAGGAAGTAAGAGGACTGCTATATGCAGAAAGGGAGTCGGGGAGGGAGTGAGGGAGAGTGCAGTCGGCACTGCATGTGTTTAAAATGTGCCACACAATACCTGCTAATTCTATTAAGTGCCTCTGCGGTGTGTGAGGCAGTGGAGCGGTTTGGTTATGGGTTGATGTAAATGGACGGCTGGTTGACTAATGCAAGAGCATAAGAATAAGGTGATTGGATGACAGAGTGGAGTAGAAGGCCTAAGCCGGGCCACCCCGGGCCTTGCCAAGTCCATTATATGTATTGGAGACATCCTGGGGATCCAGCATGGGAAGTCATGCCAGCCAGGGGGGAAAAAGGTGCTATTGTTCTTCCTCATCGTTGGAATGGCTTCCACCCCACGACATCCAGGTGTGGTTAATGCAATGAGCAGAGAGCCTGAGACCTTCACGCATATTCGCAACATTTTTTTCCAATCTGCTTTGGTGCTTTTGGACTCTTTAAGAACCTACGCTAGCTCAAGGACGAACGTGGACAAGGAAGTCTTTGGTCATCAGGTTTTGACTTTGCTGCCCCCCCCCAATTCAAACAATTGCAAATCAAGGTAAAGCACATCGAGAATGTTGACGCGCGGTCTCACACAAGAATATTATTCCGTTCAGGATTGTGATGATCAACGACAACATTCTAAAAGAATCCAACTTTGTTTTTTTTTTTACAAACATTCTACAACTTTATTAGAGCAAGAATACACCTCCGTCAAAAGGGAGGTAGCTTTTAAAAAGGTAGCCGTTGCAATACATTAGCCCATCTTCATACATTTATAGACAAGCTATGGTCTAAGTCCTATCAGATCTATAGGTTTAAGTGCCTCCTAGACTTAAAATGCACCTGTGTGTGGAGAGAGATTGTTTGAGTTCTCGTCAGAGACATGTGTCAAGGGGGTTAGTTCCACAGCTATAATTACTCCAAAACAGGTCGGTAAACAAGAAAGAAATTGCTTGGATTTAATGTAACGATTTCTCTGATATTAACCAGCTGTACGTGACACGCGGCTGGACCGCCCAGATCAATTCCACCAGGGAAGTGTCCTGTTTTCCGACAGGGCTGATGATCGAGGATGAGAGAAGGGATCACGGACAGACACTTTCTCTGTTGGCAATGTTTGGATTAGAGGCCGATGGCTCCCTGAAAATGCTCCCTTCCCCCTCCTCACCTGCTCGGGCGTCTCCCTACGGAGGGGAATATATATACACTTAGCCCGGAAAGGTCAGCCAGACGGAATGTCGCAGGCAAACACGCAGCACCGGGACCCCTCGGATGAATCACAGGAGAATTGGTGCATGGCAGTGAATGAATAACCCTCCATGGCTCCCCAAACCCCATTATTTCCATCCTTTTCCAGCGGGCCAGAGATTCATGTCTGCGCATGCTGCCAGTTCATTACGGAGAAATACCATTCCTCTTCTGGCTGCGGCGGGACAGGCCAGGCGGGCCCCAGGGGGACCCCGGCCCTGTTTAATTCCACATCATCCGCTCCAGTGAGGGCCTTAATCTCTGCTTGTGTGATCAATACTATATCAGTGTAAATTAAAATGACAATTTTAAAGTAATTAAGCTTGTTAATGCTCGATTGGAATGTCATTATTTGCACAAGGGGAATCAGGGTATGGCGGCGTGTGCGTAGGATGCAGGGTGGGTGGTGCGGGGGCCTAAATTACGAGTGTGTCCACAGTGACAGGCGAACGCTTGAACTGGCGCGGTGGCCCCTGTTGCCGGCACTGCCACCGAGGGGGCTTAACAAAAGCAGATTAACTTCCTGCCCATGCCGGCCAAGTGACCTCTCCAATTTCGTAGGATAACCCAATTGGAGAAATTTGATTTGTAGAACCAAACCCAATTATGGCGATATTAGATGAGAAGTGGCATGGAGGGAGCGCTTGCTGAAGGAGGAGGAAAATAAAAAGGGGGGGTTAGGCTAAGAGAGTAGAAGAAAAAAGAGAAAAGTTACACAATAAAAATGCACTTAACTCCAGAATGAAGCCCAGCAGTAATTGGGTTATTAGATTATTTGTGTCCCTCCTTTCTTTGGTTTTGAAAGGCCATTTAGAGTCATTGTGATGGTTAGAGTGAAATAAATGGGTTCCTACGTTCACCTTCCTTTCCCTCTGTGTGTTTGTGTGTGCGTGTGACTGTCTGAAGCCACCATCCTACCCTATGTGAGGTGCTGTGTAAGTGAGGACGGAAATGAGATGATCACATTGTTTGGTCTTATTAACCGACAAAAACAGACAGCCATGGAGACCAGTGACTCTAGCAATTACCCCAATCAGACCGGTTAGGGGCCACTCAGGGACCCGCCAAAACACACTCCTCCTACGGCTGTATCGCCCTGACGGACCATAATGCCATTAGAACCACGGATCTACGGTTTTGTTCTTTTACCTTCCATATGACCCACAGTCATCTTTACTCCCGCTGGTGGTGCTGCAAGCCGACACACACCGAGGTCTCCATTCTCTAAATACCCACACAGCACCACCCCGTACAGAGTCACGTGGATCATTTCCCTGCTGCTCTGTACACGCCCATCTCTCACAATTACCTGCTAACGAGGCACGTGTTGACAGACAGGGGAGGGATGTCCTGATTAAAAGAGGCCATTTGTTCCTGAAGGCCCATGGATCACTCAGGGATCAGTCCGGTCCACTGTTGCTAAGTGATACTATTGCCATGGAAACCGTGTAGTGCATCTGACCGGTCTGTGTTAGGTGATGTGACCAGTGTCCAATGGGACAGCGTGGACATGGTGTTTGCTGTCACACTACTGGACTGTCCACCTAGTCCTTTTCTGTACCTCTTGTTACTCAGAAATCTAATTTGTTGAAACGTGTTTACTATGTTGAATAGTGAGTCAGAACAAATCAAAAAATGTACTCAAAAGAGAATGACTATTATAGTGACCTGTGCCTCTCTGTTCCAGCCTCGAAGTCATCGGTGTCCACTGTTGAGGGCTGTCCCCCAAAACCCCTCAATGGCCACCAGCCACGGCTTCATGAAATATTAAATGCTATCCAATAATGAAGAGAGACAACAGTGGGCAGAAAAACAAAGGCGGCCACAGGGTGTTTAATTAGCAGTGGGGTGTTGCCCTGCATTTCTGATCAGGCCATGGTAATAGACACCTGGGGACCTGGCTGAGGACCTGCTCTTCCAAAGGGGGCGTTGCGTTGGTCAGCTTCCAGGGCGATACAATCCATCATGGTCGCCTGTTTGACTGGCTGTTTGTGGAAGCTGGCATTTTAATTATCCACTCATTTGGAGAGGTGGGGGCGGCAAGTTCTCCTCCGCAATCAATGCAAACTGTCGCTCAACGAGAATTCCCAGGAAGGCGAATAAGATCAATCCGGACTGGGCCGACATGGTGAGTGGGAAAGCTCCTGGGATAGAGTTGTGGGAGGTGGTGGATCTTGTCTTTATAGACAGATCATCCATATCACCATTTCCACTGGTGTATAGTTAAGCAGGCTATAAAATCACTTTCACCTGTGGGGGTGCTCTTAAGGCAAAAAGGGTCCCTTAAATGGACACAAATATTGTCAAGGAATGACCTCATTTGACCGAAAGGGGCAAACCTCCCCATAACCATATCTATAAGTTGTCCCACCCGGGAAGAGTATCACCAAAATATTAGTAAGACTAAGTAGTAGACATCAGCAAAACATGAGTAAGCCGATACACATAGATAAGCACACAGATGCAGGTCCATAGACACACGGGCACAGGTAGGTCACGCCTCATTCTCAGCATCAAAGCATTCCCAGCTACATTAACAGTGCTGATGTCTTCAGGGGGTAGGGGAGCCCTAGACACTGGCACCCTCACACACAAGACTCCAAATATCAAGGGTAACCAAAGTCAGTCTCATGTCATTAAAGCAAACCTCTTAGAGAGCGCTGTCGGTCTATACCATCCATATGCAGGGAATGCATACTTTCCGTACAGAATATACCATACAGGAGTGCATGGCAGGAATTGAAGCATTTTTTTTTTTACGGATTAGTTCAAAATGTGCCTTGGGTAGTGTTTCCCCTAGAATTATGTTCAGCAGCGGTGGCAGAATTAGTGGGGAGGAATCGTATATATTGCTCCATTATCGTTTCTACATCGAGTACATTATTATTATTTATTTTTTAATTGGGCTGGCCACTATTTAGCAGCGGCGCTTCGCCTCTGCTGAATGCATATAGGGGAAACGCTGCTTGAGTGACACAGACTGGAGACTATTTTAAATCACTTAAAACAGTCACTACAGCACACTGAGGAAACCCCCGATTTTACGAAGTTCACCATCTAATTGATCAAAAACCTACAGTACATTTAAATCCAAACGCTAATAACAAACAGGGTTATACAAGTTAACATCTCCCCATATACCACCATTTTGTCAGCGATAGTAACACCAGCAGCCTGATGTATTGTGAAGGCCTCTCTGAGAGCTAGAGGGGAGCCCTTGAGAGGGACCGGGGTAGCTGAAATATGATCATGTTCCTGAGGGCTTAAAGAGACGCCGGGAGCCATTTAACAACGCCTCCCCTGACACTCCAACACACGCAACACAATCACAAATCACACACTCTCAGAGGCAAGTGCCTCTCACAGGGATGTCAGTAGGACCAGCCGACTGTATTCACGAGATGGTTATGAGGATAATAGCAGTTTAGACAAGGGTGGGGACACTTGCTATGACTTGTGACGTTTATTATGGGAGAAATCGCTCTTAGAAAGTGACGTTAAGCCTCTGTGTATTTTTATTTGTGTTTGGTTCTAATGAGAATTAGTTGGTATGGTTTGATAATGTATTAGCGCATGGTTATTGTTACTTATTTTAGCGTCTGTGTGCATGTGGAGGTGTGTGTGTGTGGGGGGGGGGGCTTTGTCTATGTTCTCCAGAGAGCTGGGGGCCTGTGTCTGTGTTCTCCAGAGAGCCGGGGGCCTGTGTCTGTGTTCTCCAGAGAGCCGGGGGCTGTGTTCTCCAGAGAGCCGGGGCCTGTGTCTGTGTTCTCCAGAGAGCCGGGGGCCTGTGTCTATGTTCTCCAGAGAGCCGGGGGCCTGTGTCTGTGTTCTCCAGAGAGCCGGGGGCCTGTGTCTGTGTTCTCCAGAGAGCCGGGGGCCTGTGTCTGTGTTCTCCAGAGAGCCGGGGGCCTGTATCTGTGTTCTCCAGAGAGCCGGGGGCCTGTTCTGTGTTCTCCAGAGAGCCGGGGCCTGTGTCTGTGTTCTCCAGAGACCCGGGGCCTGTGTCTATGTTCTCCAGAGAGCCGGGGGCCTTTGTCTGTGTTCTACGGGGTGCCGGGGGCCTGTGTCTGTGTTCTCCAGAGAGCCGGGGGCCTGTGTCTGTGTTCTCCAGAGAGCCGGGGGCCTGTGTCTGTGTTCTCCAGAGAGCCGGGGGCCTGTGTCTATGTTCTCCAGAGAGCCGGGGGCCTGTGTCTATGTTCTCCAGAGAGCCGGGGGCCTGTGTCTGTGTTCTCCAGAGAGCCGGGGGCCTGTGTCTGTGTTCTCCAGAGAGCCGGGGGCCTGTGTCTGTGTTCTCCAGAGAGCCGGGGGCCTGTGTCTATGTTCTCCAGAGAGCCGGGGGCCTGTGTCTATGTTCTCCAGAGAGCCGGGGGCCTGTGTCTATGTTCTCCAGAGAGCCGGGGGCCTGTGTCTATGTTCTCCAGAGAGCCGGGGGCCTGTGTCTATGTTCTCCAGAGAGCCGGGGGCCTGTGTCTATGTTCTCCAGAGAGCCGGGGGCCTGTGTCTATGTTCTCCAGAGAGCCGGGGGCCTGTGTCTATGTTCTCCAGAGAGCCGGGGGCCTGTGTCTATGTTCTCCAGAGAGCTGGGGGCCTGTGTCTATGTTCTCCAGAGAGCTGGGGGCATGTGTGG
This sequence comes from Oncorhynchus keta, assembly GCF_023373465.1. Classification (NCBI taxonomy): domain Eukaryota; kingdom Metazoa; phylum Chordata; class Actinopteri; order Salmoniformes; family Salmonidae; genus Oncorhynchus; species Oncorhynchus keta. The sequence goes on from NC_068456.1 coordinate 7,924,499, forward strand.
CCTTCTCAATAGCGGGAGGATTATTGAAATCAAGACAGAGAGATTAGCTAATGGGGAAATAATTGGCAGTATCTGCCTGGTCAGCTGGGTCATGCAAATCAAGTGCTGCTGCATGGGAGAATCAATACGTATGGGGATCAGATCAGCAAGTAGCTATGGGCAGGGCCTGACGCCAGGCACAGAGAGAAGCTTTCACCAGGAGAGGAGAGCAGAAGAGAGCCATGGACCGGAGGAGACGCCGCCAGACAGTGCCTTCACTGATGTCAACGCTCAGCATCTGATCCCAATGCCTCAAGTCCCCACTAAACACCGACTCACTATCGCTCTCTGCCTGCTCATCAAATCTCTAGATATTCACTCGCTCGTAGGAGACAGGAAACAAACGTCCTTGTAGTTAATTGATAGCCGTTGTGAATAAGTTAGTTAAGTATGAGGTTTTGGATGTTTTAAGGGGTTTATATTGGTTTTTGACTTTGAGTTACGGATATAACTTAACCTATTTCAAGATGAGATGAGGCAGGACAAGGTACACAATTGATAAGGACACTTGATAGACCTCACTTATACATTAAAGGTTCCAATTATTATTACTTTTTGATTTGCGGCAGGCCGTCTAACTCTGTTCTGCCATGCATGGCCTCTCCCCTCTCATTTTCATTCCCACCTGCTCAGCGCAACCATTCATCAGGAGCCGGTCAGAGGATACCTCCTGCCTGCTCACAAACTCAAGGAGCAGGCAATAAAATTAACCTTGTGGCAATTGTTTTTCCCCCAGACGTTTGACGGCAAGGGTGTCAACTCATCCGTTTACTGAGGGCCCTGAATAAAGCAGGGCTAATGGCAGATTATGGAGTCAAGACCAGATCAATCAATGACAAAGTGGGATGACGAGAGAGCTACTTCCTAGCCCTGTTCCTTTGGGTCAGGGAAATATACAGAACACAACCTGGCAGTGCCGTATAGTAGTATAATTTGCGGGTAGAGGAGTATAGACGGTCAGATATCTTTACAGTCCGGCACACCAACATCCTTCACCCAGCCCTCCTTCGGTGGCTGTTCATTTGCTCTCAACACCTCCTAAGCGATCAATATTTTTTAATTTTGGTCCGAGTTATTATTTTTCACATCACTGCGCTGGGAAGCAGAGTAAAGTGGCTCATATTTTAGCTCTAAATAGATCAATATGACAGGCTCACCTTCACTCTGCCCCTCGCCGGCTGGGGGGGAAGCACGTCATAATGTACGGTGGCGGGGGGGTGCGCCTGGACATCGCATGCTGGAATCACATCATTATCTGTGCCTGGCACCCCCCTCCACCCTCCAGACAGATCTGATTTACTCCCCACCCAGGTCCTGCCTGCTGCCCCCACTAAACCCAATCCCACCACACGCAAACACTTTATCAGAGCTCTGTTTATGAGGGCGAGGGAGACGGACGGCGTGTGTGAGCGTGAGTGCGTGTGCTTGCGTGTGTATATGTGCCAGACACTTATTTTTGTGAAGGTCCAGAGGAGGGCATAGGCTGAGTTCCATACATGTTTCTGCCTCTGTTCTCAAACCATTAATTATATATACAGTTTCAAGTCAAATGTTACCAAGGAGGCACAGCCCGCTCTCTGTCCCTCATAATTCACGTCTGATGGCAGTTTCATTGATTGTCGCTCAACACATGTCCTGAGTGTGTGTGTGTACGTGAGTGAGTGTGAGTATGTGTGTACGTGAGTGAGTGAGTGAGGGTGTATGCATGCACTTACTTGCATGCCCTGAGTGCATGACTTATGGCGAGGGAGAGTTATTTCCCAACAATATTACCCTGCTGACATCTACTCCATTCAAATTGCCTCGGTCTGCTCAGTACTTCTGACCATATTGAAATAAGAGCCTAGAGATTTAGTTTTGCAATGTCTTAACCTGCTTACGCACTTGGCGCCTTCTCCCAGACCATGAGGGCGGAGTGTGTGACGGTTGGGCGGGAGGGGGTTGGTCCTCCTCTTTAACCTGTGTGTGTAAACCAGTGTAGCAACCTCCCTGCTGTGACCCCCACACACTCCCTCTCGTTCATTCCCTGTGTATGTTAAAGCAGAGGATGAGTTGCTTACGGGGTAGGAGATGAAACAAGCCCCCATCATCTGGACTTAAAAGGGGGGAGGGGGGATGGTGGTGCACCGTGAAAAATAGGTGATGAGCATGACGCAAGCGAACACAGCGAACACACTTGCCCTGTCACCGCAGAGGGCCACTAAGTGTTCAGAAATTCCTGGGTGATGTGCTGCGCTGGGTGCAGTTTGGATGATTGTATTACTGTGGTCTGCTGGCGGCAGAAGGAATTAAGGCTGCACCTTGGAAGCCGGCTGGGGTGTGGCTGGCAGTTCCTGACATGGCCTCTAAAGTGGCCGGGGCTGAGGGGACAACATGACGATGTCACCTGCCTGCCTGGGGATGACTGTGGATGAGTTCAGCCATCAGCACCACTTCCCTCATCTGAACCACAGGTGATAGGGACTCCCGAGGAGTGGCGCAGCGGTTTAAGGCACTGCATCTCAGTGCTAGAGGCGTCGCTACAGATCCTTGGTTCGATCCCAGGCTGTATCACAACCAGCCGTTTCCCGTAGGGCGGCGCACAATTGGCCCAGCGTCATCCGGGGTAGGCCGTCATTGTAAATAATAATTTGTTCTTAACTGACTTGCCTAGTTAAATAAAGGTTCAAAAATAAAAATAAAATAGAACAGAGCTACCGAGGAGCAACCAGTAGGTGTGACGAGAAAACAGCTGGGAAATATTATGAAAACTAAAGAAGTTTCCAAAGTCAATCTTGATAGGACGAAGAAAAACATTTTGATAGAACTTCCTAATTTAAAAGTTTAGGAATGCATATCTTCCTTTGAGCAGGCACGTAGGTGCAGGCACGTAGGTGCAGGCACGTTGGTGCAGGCACGTAGGTGCAGGCACGTTGGTGCAGGCACGTTGGTGCAGGCACGTAGGTGCAGGCACGTTGGTGCAGGCACGTAGGTGCAGGCACGTTGGTGCAGGCACGTTGGTGCAGGGCACGTTGGTGCAGGCACGTTGGTGCAGGCACGTAGGTGCAGGCACGTAGGTGCAGGCACGTTGGTGCAGGCACGTAGGTGCAGACACGTAGGTGCAGACACACGACATGCAGAGCTAACTGGATAGACGGGGCGGGAGGCTGATGGGAGTGCTCCTAGCGTCTCTCGGGGTGACAACACTCCCTAGTCGCCACACCACCAGGGAAATCCAATCAAAACGTCCAGTGGAGACGTCAAAGACAGCACCCAGCACGAATAGCAGCTAAACAGATTAAGCCAATGTGTCCCTGGGCAGCAGGTGCAGGGATGAGAACGGACACGGGATGCGGAAGCGGAGTGAGATTCCTGTCAGAGCACAGAGCCTGACTTATCCTCTGGCCTCACACTCCTGTCCTGTGGAGCAAGGGAGGACGCCTTTCATTTCCCATTACAATTCTCTGGAACAACTGAGCGCTGTGTAAGGGGGGGATTGTGTGTGTGTGTTCATTTGTATGTCACTCGAAGCTGAAGGGTGTGTGTGTGTGTGTGTGTGTGTGTGTGTGTGTGTGTGTGTGTGTGTGTGTGTGTGTGTGTGTGTGTGTGTGTGTGTGTGTAAAAATACTGCTATACTTTGGCTATGAAGCATAAAAACAGAGTGAGTGCTGTGACAATAACTGTGAGGGTGGCGTGTGTTTGCCTACACACAGACCCCAGTCAGCGTGTGAGGAACGCTTTCCTAGGTAATAAAGGCAAGGCATTAGTGAACATCATTCCACATGACGCCCCAGCAGCCCAAAGGGCCGGGCCTGTGATAAATATTAATGGCCTGGAACAAGTGGATTGGGAGTTAAGGTTATCAGGGCGGGCTTTCCTAATTGACATTTTACCTGCTGTATACCTTAACAGCGCCATAAAACACCAGGCCTCCCCCCAGAGGAGGATGTGTCACTCAAGACCCCCCCGATCACTGCACAGAACACACAACCTCCCTCTGGGAGAGATGTGAAGGCTGGCCAGCTTCTCTCAATGTCTACCTACATCCAACACTGGTCTGGATGCCTGACTGACAGACCGACCGGCATGGAGACAGGACCAGCGTTTGCTAGGATACACTGGTAACCCACCAGTGTACTCATGGTGGACATAAAACTTAGTCCGGGTTATCATATATGTACCAGTAGGTCCTATGGCCTACTATACCAACGAAAAGCATAGCACACAAAACACACAAAACCAGCCCCCATTGACCATTTCAACCTGTTGACATATTCGTCTCTCCACAAATCAGAAGAATCAGCCAGTGCTTCCTTGGTGAGGAGGCGTGCTCAAATGACCCAAACACAGCTCACTGACACAGCTCGCACACACTCAGCCGTGGCACGGTGACGCTGCTGAGTGTGTGCGAGCTGTGTCAGTGAAGCCTATGGCGACCCCCCCCAGCCACCGTATTGAACATAGAGACAGGACAGGTAAACTAAACACTCCCTCAGGTCGTTACCATACACTTACACTACATTATAGCACATCCGCTCGGCTGCCGTTACTGGTAGGCTCCGGGAGCCTCGCGGGGATTGCCACTTTACATTATCTGGAAATTGACAGGCAGAGCAGACAACAAACAATTACCCTCGAGCAGAAATCGAAGGTTGAGAAAACAAATATGAGTGATGATGTCATCTCGTCTAAATGGCAAGCCCTGTGTGAGGCGCACTGGACAGTCTGTATCCATATTTACTGTGGCCCCCGATTTGAATATCTATAAACATGTTGATTTTGTGGTTCTCTTTGCACAAATTGATTTCGAAGAAAGTTACTTCTCCAGCATGGAAACAGTCGAGAACGAGAACAGTAATTGGCGTGCATCTACGCTTATCCAAGAGGTGAGAGTCTACAATGAACCTGGGAGAAATCATCAAAACAAGAGGACAGCACCGTCGTTGTTTAAGCGAAACGGCAGCTCATTCTTCTTTGCAGTGGGGGCGGGGCATACGTTTGAGATATGTTCATATTACGTTTATGAAAATAACATGTTGGACTGGCGGCGATGGTGGATGTGATTTGCAAGTGTTTGCAGGTAGGGAGGCAGAGCGGCGTACCGTGGTAGTAAGTGTACCACGGTAGTAATACAGTACCTTCTAGAAGAATAGAGAGGAGAACCATGACAGGGGGGGGGGTGGGGGGTGTCCTTAAACCTCTCTTTATGTGGTCAAGAGTCAGGGAATTAACTAGAACCACCATTATTGTTTCCTTCCAAATGTACTGTTGGGAGTAACATGCTATCAGCATTAAATGGATAGCATTATAAAATAAATTGCTTCTGTGGTAATTATGTGAGGGAATAAAATGGTGTATTGTGTGTGCTCAGATGGGGGGGCCTGGTGTCTAGATGTTGAAGACTAATATTGAGATTATAATCAACACTGAGTATCTGGCTCCACCAAGAGGTCATGCAATGCAACTGTCGTGTAGTTGTGCATGATTTTGAGGGAAAAGGCCGCAAAAGGACTGAGCATCAATTTGGACCAATCGGTGCACATCTTTGTGATAATTATGACATAATGTGCAAAATAATGACTGCAGTAACTAATACGCATGATCCATCAAACTCTCCGTAATATAAATGGCCAACTACAACATCTATAGGCTATTCCATATGCAGACTTATTTATTTATTTTTCATGTACAATTTAAAAAAGCCACAACCAACTATTAGCTGATAACACTTAAAGTTGCAGCTTGTTTCTAAATCCACAAAACATTCCAGACCATCTAGCACCACCTTGTGGTGGTCTACCATTATTGCACATTCTAATAAAATGCTGGGGTCCACACAGCTGTGGAAAATGAATACTTGATTGATTTTCTTAATTCTCTTCATTCTAGCATTTGAGGGCCCCCAGCTTCAACTTAAAACTTCCCTCAGCCATCTTATCTAATGTCACAACTGATGCGTCTAGAGCAGGGATCATCAACTAGATTGAGCCGCAGGCCAATTTTTTATTTTCTCGAGCGGCTGGTTTTGGTGGCCCGAAACATAATTACAATGTCAGTAATTGCCTTTAGTAATAATTGCAAAATGACCGCAATAATACCAAACAGATAAAATATTTGACTAAAACATCCTGTCAAATTTTCCGTACATTTGTATATGATCACGTGTCTCTATATTATGCGTGGGAATACTTAGGACAGATGTCCAAATTAAAATAACCTGGAGCTGATTTCCTGGTGCTGTTACAGTTTTATGGGGGGCAAATAAAACTACCTGCGGGTCAAATTCACCCCAATTGGGCAACAATGGTCTAGAACTTTCTGCTGAAAATGGCTGCTGTGCAATACCCGGGTGAATGCAACACATCTGTGGTGAGTTAAGACTGTGTGCTGTAAACAAATCTCCTGAGATCAACAAGAAGAGAACCACTTAGCAGGGGCAAATGGACCACCCGCACTTACTGTGAAATGTTCCTGGGATTTGTAGTTCTCGTCGAGGTAGACACGGGCTCTGCTGTACTCCTTCATGGCATCACTGGACAGCAGCTCTCTAGAAGAGAGGACACATCACAATATGGCACCATCAGCCTTCAGATACATGGGTTGATTTATTTATCTTCCTTTAAATCAGCAACATGATAAGTAGGATAAATATGAACATGGTGGAACTGTAGTTCTTCCATGCTAGCTGTTCCGGTACACTTCCAGTCATTGCGCTAATGCTAGCTAGCAATGGCTAGCCAAACTACCTTCAACTTCCTGCAAACTGCAATTAACTTCCTTAATTGCGCTTTAAGGGAGCCGGGATTAGGAACAGGAGATTGTGAGTGTGTTAGGATACTGTTGAGGCCTCACAGACCGTCTCTTCTGCTTATCTATATCCCCCTGCTAATAAAGTTCACACCAGGACACCCTAAATTGGTTGAAAGAGGTTACATAAGAGAGCACTTGATAGAATCTTGTTAACAAATATCAAATATCTTATAAACCCCCATTGACCTAAAACATTCCGTTTGTCCATCCTATGACTAAACAAGAAAGACTAGCTACACAAATAAGCCCCGCTAAACAGTTTACTCAATAATGATGGTCGTCTAGTACATTCTTTTCATTCTTTGAAAATCAACACCACACATGAAACCAAATAAGTGGTCACCAGAAGGTGGAGTTGTTCACTCACTTTCACATAGTTTTGGTCCTAATTTTCCTGTGGACCCAGGCAGTGGTTGTCCGTCTTGACAGAAAAAAATAACCCATAATCACCACTGGGGTTGCTATGGACACCCGAGTTGGCGGCAATTCTTCAGTTAAGGGAAATTTGAGGGGGGCATGAAGTGTGAGGTAACTTACTTGACAAAACAATCCACGTGTGCCATGGACGCTTCGTAGTTCTTCCCGCCCACCTCCTGACAGTGCACTGCGATGAAGTGGGGCTTGTGTGACTGGACAGTCTGCAGAGGAGAAGAGAACAAAGGCATAGCATTAAACGACTGTCCAGACACAACTACTTGCTCGGTGTCATTTCATCCAGGTCATAATCATTCACGATGACAAGGAACTTCTCACCCAAATGACATATTCTATACTTAGATTCGATAAAAGACGGGATACGGCGTTCTTCAAAGAGAGCCCTGTCCTCTAAAACAGCCTGCGGAGTCAGATTTCAGATTCCCACAAATAGCTGAATTAAGGGATTTAAAACTCCCTCGTAAAACACAACCAAGCAACACGCCTTACCAACAAGCACCCATTTACTCCACAGTGAAACCCTAATTAAGGTCTGGTGATTTTGGGAGGTGGAAAGAAGCTGGGTAACACCCAAGACTGGGGGAAAAAATGACTATCAGAGGTCTAGATACATTATAGTCAACAGGCCAAACTGCCCCAGGTACTGTACAGTATAGTGTCAGACAGAAGGCATGTAGCTTGCTTGTTCCATGAGTCATCACGGATGTGTATCGGGCACTGTGTGCAGGGTATGACGGACAATGCCGGGAGTGAGAAACAGCTCACTAGATCAATAACGAGTCTCTCACTATCAGGAAATGTCAACATTATGATGTCAGAATATAGGAAACACCAGAACATAAAAAGGTGACTGATCATAGGCCTAGTGTCAGAAAAATAATACATACTGATGTTGGTGATCTGCACTGATAAACACCTGCCCTGGTCCCAGATCTGTTAGGGCTGTCTTGCCAATATCTACGGTTATTGGCAAGACCGCACAAACAGATCTGAGATCAGGCTAACAAATACCTGGTCAGAGCAGAGAGAGTTGTTACAGAGTCATTTCCACTCCAGTCACATGACCTCTCCCATGTCCCCTCCCTGTCCCCTAACACTAAGAGGTGTTTCTGAGTGCACTGCCAGCGAGCCCAGAGTGTTTAGAGGTGCCAACCCGTAACGGAAAATCCATAGCGGAGTGAATTATAGCGCTCATAAGCACTCAAAGGGTCGGGCTATGGATGGTGGGCAGGCCGTAGATCACGGTCACCCAGGAAATGTGGCCCCCCCAGGGGGGTCCAGGCCTGGAGGCCTACTCTGCTCCTACTCCACCCGCCTGCATTATTATTACTAAAGGCAAAATCAAATAAAAGTAATGTAAGGCAATAACACTATGGATTTTCTATCAACCTTTGGCTTGTCACCGGGCCACTAAGAACCAGGGTTCTCAAACAGACGGATTAGTGAACCTATCAGCATCCACTGGAGAGCTTCGACTCTCGAGGAGCTTTAGCTAGCCAAGTTACACTGTGTGTGAACCTGTGGACATGCAAGAGGGAAAATGCTGGACTGTGTGTGTGTGTATTTTGTGCATGTGTGTGTGTGTGTGTGTTTTGTATTTGTCCAAGTGTGCATTTTATGTTTGTTTTTCCAGGCAGTGTAACTCCAGCTCTAGTTTCTCATAGGGCTACAGACTCATTATCCTGAAGCCTAATTTAATCCTATTCCTATAATCAGAAATGCTATTGATACAAGGCCAAACAATAACAACTATCCCAAGTTTCCGCCATCTTTCTTCTGAATGCCAAACAATTGGCCCATTCCATCTACCCTCAGAGGCACCTTTTGATCGATCTGCTCGTTTTCATTTCAGACTAAGAGTTATAGGTCACAGATTGACTCTCGATCGAAGGCAAATAAACACATTTGCACAGTGGTCAACGGGGTGCCAGCCTAAAGAGCAGTTGAGTTCTATCAGACGCAGGGACCTCCCTTGGTAGCGTAGAAGTTATAGGGTTGATGCCGTTAGACCACACCGCATGATGACACAGGTACCACACAGCGGAAACCTCTTAACTGTTGTGAGAAGGCCACATGTTTGTCAAAGGGGTGCGTCCTCTCTCTCCCACCATCCTGTATCGGTTTGGATTCCTAGGAAATTCCCTAGGTTATAGCAGTGACATATTCCCATCCTTTAATAATATTTACTTACACACTACCCTGGAATATGTTTTTTTTTTTAAAGGAGCTTGTTTTATTTGATGGCCAAACAATGTGGGCTAATTATGCGGAAAATAATAACCGAAAGGCCTAGCTTGTAAGTCTAGCTCTCAGTTTGGAGACATTTTCCATTCTACATTTAAATCAACACCTAACTGTAAAACACACATCATTGATCTCCACCAGTACAAATCCATGTATATCAGCTTACATCTAAACTCATGCCTGATTCACACTATAGGGCTGAAGGAAACCCGTAATGTGCTGGGTGTGATATTTTCTTCAGCGACTATGTTGGGACGCGTAACCAGGCCAAGCCCAGTACAGCTTGGCTTAGAACAGGTTGGCTCAGTAGTGTAAAAATGGTATCAGATCCCCCACTGCTTTTGTGACCAGTGGCTCACATGAAGCGCACCACTTACACGGCTAACCTAACACGGCTGCTATCAGACTGACTTGTTTAATGTGTGTGGTCACAGCAGCCTGGGTTCTGAGTTGCAGACTGCACTGAGGTGAGATATGCCATGTTTGTGTTATGGGCCTTCAGTCCCTGGGAATCTCTGCCTGATGCCTGGATGTGGATGTAGGAGGGCAGCTGGCTGGAATGAGTCTCAGTTACCGTTCCTGAAAACGTCTGTATCAACGGGAGTCAGCACACCTACTTGGTGAAGCCGACTCACTCAGACGGAGCGTGGTGTTACTGTATTTAAACAGCTGTTTAAATACAGCACGTTTCTCCTTGCAATGGCAGCTGAATGGGACAACGTTTGCACTACTCAAATGCATTATGTAAATGATCGTTCTCGCCATCTCTTCATCATTCTCATACACTCACTGAAGACTAAAAGTGCCTTGAGCATCTGGAAAAATACACACGTCCTGTCAAATAATATACATCCCAGCGTCTATAAATACATCCCATCAATGACACGACGCACTGACGCGCGCACCATTGAATGTTCTTAGAAGTGAATTCCAGTGGCAGATTGGGGAAAAAAGACTGTTGATGCACATGGAGAGGAAAAAAAGACTGTTGATGCACATGGGGAGGGAAAAAAGACTGTTGATGCACATGGAGAGGGAAAAAAGACTGTTGATGCACATGGAGAGGGAAAAAAGACTGTTGATGCACATGGGGAGGAAAAAAAGACTGTTGATGCACATGGGGAGGAAAAAAAGACTGTTGATGCACATGGGGAGGAAAAAAAGACTGTTGCTGCACATGGGGAGGGAAAAAAGACTGTTGATGCACATGGGGAGGAAAAAAAGACTGTTGATGCACATGGGGAGGAAAAAAGACTGTTGCTGCACATGGAGAGGAAAAAAGACTGTTGATGCACATGGGGAGGGAAAAAGACTGTTGATGCACATGGGGAGGAAAAAAGACTGTTGATGCACATGGGGGGAGGAAAAAAGACTGTTGATGCACATGGGGAGGAAAAAAGACTGTTGATGCACATGGGGAGGAAAAAAGACTGTTGATGCACATGGGGAGGAAAAAAGACTGTTGCTGCACATGGGGAGGGAAAAAAACTGTTGATGCACATGGGGAGGAAAAAAGACTGTTGATGCACATGGGGAGGGAAAAAAGACTGTTGCTGCACATGGGGAGGAAAAAAAAAACTGTTGATGCACATGGGGAGGAAAAAAGACTGTTGATGCACATGGGGAGGAAAAAAAAAGACTGTTGCTGCACATGGGGAGGGAAAAAAAACTGTTGATGCACATGGGGAGGAAAAAAGACTGTTGATGCACATGGGGAGGAAAAAAGACTGTTGATGCACATGGGGAGGAAAAAAAGACTGTTGATGCACATGGGGAGGGAAAAAAGACTGTTGATGCACATGGGGAGGGAAAAAAGACTGTTGATGCACATGGGGAGGAAAAAAAGACTGTTGCTGCACATGGGGAGGGAAAAAAGACTGTTGATGCACATGGGGAGGAAAAAAAGACTGTTGATGCACATGGGGAGGAAAAAAAGACTGTTGATGCACATGGGGAGGGAAAAAAGACTGTTGATGCACATGGGGAGGAAAAAAGACTGTTGATGCACATGGGGAGGGAAAAAAGACTGTTGATGCACATGGGGAGGGAAAAAAGACTGTTGATGCACATGGGGAGGAAAAAAAGACTGTTGATGCACATGGGGAGGAAAAAAAGACTGTTGATGCACATGGGGAGGGAAAAAAGACTGTTGATGCACATGGGGAGGAAAAAAGACTGTTGATGCACATGGGGAGGAAAAAAAGACTGTTGCTGCACATGGGGAGGAAAAAAGACTGTTGATGCACATGGGGAGGAAAAAAAGACTGTTGATGCACATGGGGAGGAAAAAAAGACTGTTGATGCACATGGGGAGGAAAAAAAGACTGTTGATGCACATGGGGAGGGAAAAAAGACTGTTGATGCACATGGGGAGGGAAAAAACTGTTGATGCACATGGGGAGGAAAAAAGACTGTTGATGCACATGGGGAGGAAAAAAGACTGTTGCTGCACATGGGGAGGGAAAAAGACTGTTGCTGCACATGGGGAGGGAAAAAGACTGTTGATGCACATGGGGAGGGAAAAAAGACTGTTGATGCACATGGGGAGGGAAAAAAGACTGTTGATGCACATGGGGAGGAAAAAAGACTGTTGATGCACATGGGGAGGGAAAAAAAACTGTTGATGCACATGGGGAGGAAAAAAGACTGTTGATGCACATGGGGAGGGAAAAAAGACTGTTGATGCACATGGGGAGGAAAAAAGACTGTTGATGCACATGGGGAGGGAAAAAAGACTGTTGATGCACATGGGGAGGAAAAAAAAGACTGTTGCTGCACATGGGGAGGGAAAAAAGACTGTTGATGCACATGGGGAGGGAAAAAAGACTGTTGATGCACATGGGGAGGAAAAAAGACTGTTGATGCACATGGGGAGGAAAAAAGACTGTTGATGCACATGGGAGGGAAAAAAGACTGTTGATGCACATGGGGAGGGAAAAAAGACTGTTGATGCACATGGGGAGGAAAAAAAGACTGTTGATGCACATGGGGAGGAAAAAAAGACTGTTGATGCACATGGGGAGGGAAAAAAGACTGTTGATGCACATGGGGAGGGAAAAAGACTGTTGATGCACATGGGGAGGAAAAAAGACTGTTGCTGCACATGGGGAGGAAAAAAGACTGTTGATGCACATGGGGAGGAAAAAAAGACTGTTGCTGCACATGGGGAGGAAAAAAAGACTTGATGCACATGGGGAGGACAAAAAGACTGTTGATGCACATGGGGAGGGAAAAAAAGACTGTTGATGCACATGGGGAGGAAAAAAAGACTGTTGCTGCACATGGGGAGGGAAAAAAGACTGTTGATGCACATGGGGAGGACAAAAAGGCCCATGTTTCTCTGAATTTTCTCACAGAGGGCCTTTGATGAGCTGTAATTTAGGGAGGATGACTCCCATTTCATGGTCTTGATTGGGAGCTGGAGAGAACCGTGTGAGGGAGGGGGTGTCAAATGGGCATGTGATGTGACGAGAAGTCTTTTCTAAACACTAAACTCTGTCCATCTGTTGCCGTTCATTCACTCCAGGCTGTACAACACTGAATCTATTCATCTATAATCCTACACACACATGTGCATACGCACAGAGACGGACAGAGACGCACAGAGACGCACAGACACAACCTTTCATTCACTTTTGAGTCACACAGCCAAATATGGTGTATTCGGAAAGTACTCAGACCCCTTGCCTTTTTACACATTTTGTTACGTTACAGCCTTATTCTAAAATTGATTAAATCGTTTTTTCCCCCCTCGACAATCTACACACACACTACCCCATCATGACAAAGTAAAAACAGTTTCTTAATTGTTGCTAATGTATTAAAAATGGAAATATCACATTTACATAAGTATTCAGACCCTTTACTCAGCACTTTGTTGAAGGACCTTTGGCAGCGATGACAGCCTCGAGACTTCTTGGGTATGACGCTACAGGCTTGGTACACCTGTATTTGGGGAGTTTCTCCCATTCTTCTCTGCAGATCCTCTCAAGCTCTGTCAGGTTGGATGGGGAGTGTTGCTGCACAGCTATTTTCAGGTCTCTCCAGAGATGTTCAATCGGGTTCAAGTCCGGGCTCTGGCTGGGCCACACAAGGACATTCAGAGACTTGTCGCAAAGCCACTTCTGCATTGTCTTTTCTGTGTGCCAAGGGTCATTGTCCTGTTCAAAGGTAAACCTTCGCCCCAGTCTGAGGCCCTGAGCAGATTTTCATCAAGGATCTCTGTACTTTGCTCCGTTCATCTTTGCCTCGATCCTGACTAGTCTCCCAGTCCCTACCACTGGAAAACATCCCCATAGCATGATACTGCCACCCCCATGTTTCACCGTAGGAAGGGTGCCAGGTTTCCTCCAGACATGATGCTTGGCATTCAGGCCAAAGAGTTCAATCTTGGTTTAATCCGACCAGGTTTAAATCAGACCAGATGGTTGTCCTTCTGGAAGGTTCTCCCATCTCCACAGGGGAACCCTAGAGCTCTGTCAGAGCATCAGGTTCTTGGTCACCTCCCTGACCAAGATCCTTCTCCCCTACTGCCCAGTTTGGCTGGGCGGCCAACTCTAGGAAGAGTCTTGGTGGTTCCAAACATCTTCCATTTAACAATGATGGAGGTCACAGTGTTCTTGGCGACCTTCAATGCTGCCCTTCTCCAGATCTGTGCCTCGACATAATCCTGTCTCGAAGCTCTACGGACAATTCCTTCGTCCTCATGGCTTGGTTTCTGCTCTGACATGCACTGTCAACTGTGAGACCTTATATAGACAGGTGTGTGCCTATAATGTCCAATCAATTTACCACAGGTGGACACCAATCAAGTTGTAGAAACATGATGATCAATGGAAACAGGATGCACCTGAGCTCAATTCCGAGTCTCATAGCAAAGTGGGCTGAATACTTATGTAAATAAAGTATTTGTTTTTTTATTTGTAATAAATTTGCAAACCTTTCTAAACACCAGTTTTCCCTTTGTCATTCTGTGGTATTGTGTGTAGATTGCTGATAAAATCTTTTCACTTTTTAAAATAAGGCTGCAAAGTAACAAAATGTTGAAAAAGTCAAGGGGTCTGAATACTTTCCGAAGGCACTGTATATGTCACACACTCCTCACGTATATATATTAAACATTTAAATAAAAATTTAAAACACTATTAAAAAGCACGCACACAGTACGGCAATAAATCAGAAAAAATAAATTTAATAATGATGAATATTCTCCCAAATCATTATAACAACTTAGAATAAATTAGCCATGTACTCTAGTAATGACTACCTAATCTAAGTCATGTGACTGGAAAGGAAAGGGGGATGGATACCTAGTCAGTTGTACAACTGAAAAGTGTCTTCTGCATTTAACCCAACCCCTCTAAATCAGAGAGATGCGGGGTGGCTGCCTTAATCGACATCCACGTCTTCGGCGCCCGGGCAACAGTGTTAACAGGTTAACTGCCTTGCTCAGGGGCAGAACAACAGATTTTTTGCTTGTCAGCTCGGGGATTCGATCCAGAAACCTCTCAGTTACTGGCCCAATGCTCTAACCTGTGGGGCCAGTGGCCCATGACAGCCAGGTAAGGTTTCCAATGCAAATAGACTGAGGGATCATTAGTGCTGAGCAATTATTATTATTTTATTTTTTTTACATTGGTTCGTTCACATTACCGGACTTAAATCAAATATTTTGGTTGTGTATATTACATATTTGTTTTTGGTATGATGACTAAAACTCTGATAAATGGTAGTGACTGCCCATTGTTGCTTATCACTTATTCATAAACCATCCTCTATTCACTGCCTGCTGTCTGACAAAATCATTATTTCAGCAGTTCTTTAAAGTAGAGAAGGCATACTTTTAACACGGCTTAATAGGAATCCTGCACGGGAAGGAGCCTGTCAGAACAGGCAGCTGTAGGCGCAACGGATTCTGGTCATTGTAGAGAATGACCACGTTTTCGGAGCTTTTTCTAGGATGAGTTGAACAAGTCCCAAATCTCAATAGAGATTATGTGTTGAGCTCGCAGAAAAAAAACACTAACTAAATGGAATTCAAATAATTGAACCGACGTAGGTCAATGATGGTTATCTTACCCTTCGGACCCCAATAGAATTCTAGAACGATGCTGTAGATTACTGAGAATTTTCCAGATAAATCTAATTCTCTCACACAGGCATAGCTCAAGAACAAATGACAATTACACTAACTTATAAGTAGTTTTAAAGAGCGCAACCTCTTCTTTAATATGACACCACATTCATGTCAATGGGAATACCATTCATTTGGTCTTCCATTCTGTAAAGACTCACTTTCAAAAAACGATGAACACTCAACAACAACAAAAAACTAGAGTATTTAAAATGGTAGTAATTGACTAAATTACTTCAAAATGTACCAAGTATAATATACACTGCTCAAAAAAATAAAGGAAAGACTAAAATAACACATCCTAGATCTGAATGAATTAAATATTCTTAAATACTTTTTTTTTTTTTTACATTCATTGAATGTGCGGACAACAAAATCACACAAAAAATTATCAATGGAAATCAAATGTACAGTGCCTTGCGAAAGTATTCGGCCCCCTTGAACTTTGCGACCTTTTGCCACATTTCAGGCTTCAAACAAAGATATAAAACTGTATTTTTTTTTGATAAATACAATCCACCTGTGTGTAATCAAGTCTCCGTATAAATGCACCTGCACTGTGATAGTCTCAGAGGTCCGTTAAAAGCGCAGAGAGCATCATGAAGAACAAGGAACACACCAGGCAGGTCCGAGATACTGTTGTGAAGAAGTTTAAAGCCGGATTTGGATACAAAAATATTTCCCAAGCTTTAAACATCCCAAGGAGTGTGTGCAAGCGATAATATTGAAATGGAAGGAGTATCAGACCACTGCAAATCTACCAAGACCTGGCCGTCCCTCTAAACTTTCAGCTCATACAAGGAGAAGACTGATCAGAGATGCAGCCAAGAGGCCCATGATCACTCTGGATGAACTGCAGAGATCAGCTGAGGTGGGAGACTCTGTCCATAGGACAACAATCAGTCGTATATTGCACAAATCTGGCCTTTATGGAAGAGAGGCAAGAAGAAAGCCATTTCTTAAAGATATCCATAAAAAGTGTTGTTTAAAGTTTGCCACAAGCCACCTGGGAGACACACCAAACATGTGGAAGAAGGTGCTCTGGTCAGATGAAACCAAAATTGAACTTTTTGGCAACAATGCAAAACGTTAAGTTTGGCGTAAAAGCAACACAGCTCATCACCCTGAACACACCATCCCCACTGTCAAACATGGTGGTGGCAGCATCATGGTTTGGGCCTGCTTTTCTTCACCGCTTTCTTCACCGCTCGCTCCAACCCGTTACTTCCGGGTTGGAGCGAGCGGTCGCATCCGCACTTCGGTCCGCAGGTAGTATAACTTTTCATTACATTTCATTACATTTCATTATAGTACAACGGTTTGATTTGTCTAATCTTAGCAATTTCTTCTTAGCTAGCTACATAGCCGTCTTTGTATCAAAGATAATTGCGTAATTATCGTATTTCGTCGTCCTAACGTATTCTACACTGCTATCTGCCCAGCAGCTAGCAAACGTCCACCGTCTACCGAATAGCAGCACTGTAGAAACTATTACACTCAACTGAACGACTTGATTAGTGTAGTGTTAGCTAGCTACATAGTTGTCTTTGCTGTCTTCGTATCCAAGATAATTGTGTAGTTTAGAGCGTGTAGTCTTAGAGTGATTATCTTAATTTACCGAGGTTAGCTAGCCAGCTATTTGTCGTCCTTAACGTAGGAGACACTGCTAGCTAGCCAACGTCTTCTGAATAGAACTCAACAACCGGTCGCATTCCGCTTCGCTCCACAGGTAGTATCACATTTTCATTTCATTTCATTACAGCACAACGGTTTGATTTGTTTGATCGTAGCTAGCTACATAGCTAGCTACATAGCGGTCTTTGTAACAAAGATAATTGTGTAGTCTAGAGAGATTTTCTAGGTTAGCTAGCCAGCTATTGTCGTTCTTTTAACGCAACGTAACGTAATCAACACTGCTAGCTAGCCAGCTAGCCCCGAATAGCAGCACTGTAGAAACTATTACACTCAACGGAACGACTTGATTAGTGTAGTGTCAACAACGCAGCCACTGCCAGCTAGCCTACAAAGTCAACAACGCAGCCACTGCCAGCTAGCCTACTTCAGCAGTACTGTATCATTTTAATCATTTTAGTCAATAAGATTCTTGCTACGTAAGCTTAACTTTCTGAACATTCGAGACGTGTAGTCCACTTGTCATTCCAATCTCCTTGCATTAGCGTAGCCTCTTCTGTAGCCTGTCAACTATGTGTCTGTCTATCCCTGTTCTCTCCTCTCTGCACAGACCATACAAACACTCCACACCGCGTGGCCGCGGCCACCCTAATCTGGTGGTCCCAGCGCGCACGACCCACGTGGAGTTCCAGGTCTCCGGTAGCCTCTGGAACTGCCGATCTGCGGCCAACAAGGCAGAGTTCATCTCAGCCTATGCCTCCCTCCAGTCCCTCGACTTCTTGGCACTGACGGAAACATGGATCACCACAGATAACACTGCTACTCCTACTGCTCTCTCTTCGTCCGCCCACGTGTTCTCGCACACCCCGAGAGCTTCTGGTCAGCGGGGTGGTGGCACCGGGATCCTCATCTCTCCCAAGTGGTCATTCTCTCTTTCTCCCCTTACCCATCTGTCTATCGCCTCCTTTGAATTCCATGCTGTCACAGTTACCAGCCCTTTCAAGCTTAACATCCTTATCATTTATCGCCCTCCAGGTCCCCTCGGAGAGTTCATCAATGACCTTGATGCCTTGATAAGCTCCTTTCCTGAGGACGGCTCACCTCTCACAGTTCTGGGCGACTTTAACCTCCCCACGTCTACCTTTGACTCATTCCTCTCTGCCTCCTTCTTTCCACTCCTCTCCTCTTTTGACCTCACCCTCTCACCTTCCCCCTACTCACAAGGCAGGCAATACGCTCGACCTCATCTTTACTAGATGCTGTTCTTCCACTAACCTCATTGCAACTCCCCTCCAAGTCTCCGACCACTACCTTGTATCCTTTTCCCTCTCGCTCTCATCCAACACTTCCCACACTGCCCCTACTCGGATGGTATCGCGCCGTCCCAACCTTCGCTCTCTCTCCCCCGCTACTCTCTCCTCTTCCATCCTATCATCTCTTCCCTCTGCTCAAACCTTCTCCAACCTATCTCCTGATTCTGCCTCCTCAACACTCCTCTCCTCCCTTTCTGCATCCTTTGACTCTCTATGTCCCCTATCCTCCCTATCCTCGGTCCTCCCCTCCCGCTCCGTGGCTCGACGACTCATTGCGAGCTCACAGAACAGGGCTCCAGGCAGCCGAGCGGAAATGGAGGAAGACTCGCCTCCCTGCGGACCTGGCATCCTTTCACTCCCTCCTCTCTACATTTTCCTCCTCTGTCTCTGCTGCTAAAGCCACTTTCTACCACTCTAAATTCCAAGCATCTGCCTCTAACCCTAGGAAGCTCTTTGCCACCTTCTCCTCCCTCCTGAATCCCCCCCCCTCCATCTCTGCAGATGACTTTGTCAAACATTTTGAAAAGAAGGTCGACGACATCCGATCCTCGTTTGCTAAGTCAAAACGACACCGCTGGTTATGCTCACACTGCCCTACCCTGTGCTCTGACCTCTTTCTCCCCTCTCTCTCCAGATGAAATCTCGCGTCTTGTGACGGCCGGCCGCCCAACAACCTGCCCGCTTGACCCTATCCCCTCCTCTCTTCTCCAGACCATTTCCAGAGACCTTCTCCCTTACCTCACCTCGCTCATCAACTCATCCCTGACCGCTGGCTACGTCCCTTCCGTCTTCAAGAGAGCGAGAGTTGCACCCCTTCTGAAAAAACCTACACTCGATCCCTCCGATGTCAACAACTACAGACCAGTATCCCTTCTTTCTTTTCTCTCCAAAACTCTTGAATGTGCCGTCCTTGGCCAGCTCTCCCGCTATCTCTCTCAGAATGACCTTCTTGATCCAAATCAGTCAGGTTTCAAGACTAGTCATTCAACTGAGACTGCTCTTCTCTGTATCACGGAGGCGCTCCGCACTGCTAAAGCTAACTCTCTCTCCTCTGCTTATCCTTCTAGACCTATCGGCTGCCTTCGATACTGTGAACCATCAGATCCTCCTCTCCACCCTCTCCGAGTTGGGCATCTCCGGCGCGGCCCACGCTTGGATTGCGTCCTACCTGACAGGTCGCTCCTACCAGGTGGCGTGGCGAGAATCTGTCTCCTCACCACGCGCTCTCACCACTGGTGTCCCCCAGGGCTCTGTTCTAGGCCCTCTCCTATTCTCGCTATACACCAAGTCACTTGGCTCTGTCATAACCTCACATGGTCTCTCCTATCATTGCTATGCAGATGACACACAATTAATCTTCTCCTTTCCCCCTTCTGATGACCAGGTGGCGAATCGCATCTCTGCATGTCTGGCAGACATATCAGTGTGGATGATGGATCACCACCTCAAGCTGAACCTCGGCAAGACGGAGCTGCTCTTCCTCCCGGGGAAGGACTGCCCGTTCCATGATCTCGCCATCACGGTTGACAACTCCATTGTGTCTTCCTCCCAGAGCGCTAAGAACCTTGGCGTGATCCTGGACAACACCCTGTCGTTCTCAACTAACATCAAGGCGGTGGCCCGTTCCTGTAGGTTCATGCTCTACAACATCCGCAGAGTACGACCCTGGAAGGGTCAGGAAGCGGCGCAGGTCCTAATCCAGGCACTTGTCATCTCCCGTCTGGATTACTGCAACTCGCTGTTGGCTGGGCTCCCTGCCTGTGCCATTAAACCCCTACAACTCATCCAGAACGCCGCAGCCCGTCTGGTGTTCAACCTTCCCAAGTTCTCTCACGTCACCCCGCTCCTCCGCTCTCTCCACTGGCTTCCAGTTGAAGCTCGCATCCGCTACAAGACCATGGTGCTTGCCTACGGAGCTGTGAGGGGAACGGCACCTCAGTACCTCCAGGCTTTGATCAGGCCCTACACCCAAACAAGGGCACTGCGTTCATCCACCTCTGGCCTGCTCGCCTCCCTACCACTGAGGAAGTACAGTTCCCGCTCAGCCCAGTCAAAACTGTTCGCTGCTCTGGCCCCCAATGGTGGAACAAACTCCCTCACGACAACAGAGTCAATCACCACCTTCCGGAGACACCTGAAACCCCACCTCTTTAAGGAATACCTAGGATAGGATAAAGTAATCCTTCTCACCCCCCTTAAAAGATTTAGATGCACTATTGTAAAGTGGCTGTTCCACTGGATGTCATAAGGTGAATGCACCAATTTGTAAGTCGCTCTGGATAAGAGCGTCTGCTAAATTACTTAAATGTAAATGTTAAATGTAAGATGGTTAAAATTGATGGGAAGATGGATGGAGCCAAATACAGGACCATTCTGGAAGAAAACCTGATGGAGTCTGCAAAAGACCTGAGACTGGGACGGAGATTTGTCTTCCAACAAGACAATGATCCAAAACATAAAGCAAAATCTACAATGGAATGGTTCAAAAATAAACATATCCAGGTGTTAGAATGGCCAAGTCAAATTCCAGACCTGAATCCAATCGAGAATCTGTGGAAAGAACTGAAAACTGCTGTTCACAAATGCTCTCCATCCAACCTCACTGAGCTCGAGCTGTTTTGCAAGGAGGAATGGGAAAAAATTTCAGTCTCTCGATGTGCAAAACTGATAGAGACATACCCCAAGCGACTTACAGCTGTAATCGCAGCAAAAGGTGGCGCTACAAAGTATTAACTTAAGGGGGCTGAATAATTTTGCACACCCAATTTTTCAGTTTTTGATTTGTTAAAAAAAGTTTGAAATATCCAATAAATGTCGTTCCACTTCATGATTGTGTCCCACTTGTTGTTGATTCTTCACAAAAAAATACAGTTTTATATCTTTATGTTTGAAGCCTGAAATGTGGCAAATGGTCGCAAAGTTCAAGGGGGCCGAATACTTTCGCAAGGCACTGTATACATTTTTAATTGGGGACAGCCATAGTGGCCGTTATAGTAATTTAAAGAAAGGCCGTCGACGGCCGCTGTGGCTTCTAAAAGAGCTAACAACGAAGGAAAATGCCCTGCTTTGCTTAAGTGAAGCTCACTTCAGTCTGTGCTACTCTGCAGCGTGTTGTGTGCCTGCCCAGTGGATTATTGAAAGCTGCCTGGATGCCCATCAGATCCATGGAGGAAACAGAAATAACCATATGACCCAGGGCCAGGGTCTTCCAAAGGACTTTAAATGACAGGGGCTCAGTTGCTGTGCTTATTGAACAAACAGTAAAACACATTTAAATCCTTCAATACAGTAGACAGTCTATCAGATCACTCATCGGGCACATTGCAGTGGGGTTAGTGAATGCCTAGCCTTGTCAGTGTACACTTGTCCATTGTATACTCTTGGCCTCACCTGCAGGAATGGAGTGCGACTTCGTGCCTTAGACGTGAGTGTATGTACAGTATGTAATGTATGTGTCCGATTCTAATCAAGAAAAAAGTGTCCAGATAACTAATTTTATTTCCCGAAGCTGCATTTCGAGGAAAAACCTGAAGCAAAGGCTTGCATCAACAGTAGGCTAGTTCCTTGAGAGGAATTCAATGGTACAAAAAAGACAGACACACACACACACACACAGAGAGACACATGCAGGGCAAGCATGCAGGATGGATGTCCTTTTGGTTGTAACCACCAAAAAGCCATTCAAACAGCTTTTTTCCCCTAGGATATTGCAGAGGTACCACCTTACTGAATCTGATGGTCTGGTTTAACACCGGACTTCAAAACTACCTTCCACAAAATAACAATTTCGACAAAAGAATCACTCAAAATGTGGTTGGCCGCAACGCAAGTTACTTTCCAACCGTATCAAGACTAGTGAGACATTGGACTATTTTAAAATATAAAAACTATTTTTCATCCATAAACTTGTAATTGTTTTAAAGATTGTTGACAACGGGACAAAAAGATGCAATTCAAATCGCTTGCATCATTTATTCCTCACAACTTAAAATTCTTCACAACAGACAGAGGGTCATTAACGTGTTCATAGTGAGAGTGATTGAGAGAGAGACTACGGCATGTGTGCTAAGCTGACTTAT